>NW_014542924.1:833176-844242 GCF_000741045.1 Vigna radiata var. radiata | reverse complement strand
TCTAGGTAGTTTTTATTGTGTCTTTTGTACAGTTTTGCATGTTTCTCTTGATTTCTGGACTTGGTTTAGGTTGTAGATTTATCTTTCACTTCATTGATACTCTGATTTGTCTGAAATCCATGCTTTTCTCTACTTGGAAGATGATTATGATGTTTGAGAGGTTGATTTGATTGTGACAAATGCCCTGTGTGAGATTTGAGCCACTTGATATTCTTTCTTGTGTGTGATATGTCTCTTGATTGCTTGCACATATGCTTTGGCTTGACTCTTTTTGATGATTCTTGATTTATATGCATGTTTGAAAGTGATAAAGGCAGTTTTGTTGTTGAGTCTCTCTAGCCAAATGAGTTTACCTTGTTGTGATCCTTTGATAGCCCCTTTGAGCCTATGCTTTTCCCATTTCTTTGTTTTGAAGCTGATACACTAGCCCTAAGTGAAAAACCATGATTACCTTAACCTTAGGGAATTTTGGAGCTTTGGAATTGTTTTGGGAATAAGTGTGGTCTCCTTGGGGATTCTGATGAATTGGTTAGTTGGTTCCTCTCCTTGTTTTCGTTTTTGTGAATATGATGTGTATCTTGTCTCTTACAGTTGTGTTCTAAATAGAGAGGAAAAGAAAAGAGACAAGATGAAAAAAAAAACAGAAAAATGAGAAAAAAAAATTGTGTGAATGATGGAGTCAAGAAGAGGATTGAATTAGAGGGTTTGGGTGCTATTTGACTGTGTTTTCACTTGTTCCCCATTGCTCCTCTATTTCTTTTGGTTTATAGCTTCTCATCCATATGTTATCCTCCCTTGTCCTTGGCCCCATTACAACCATGAAAAGACCTTTTGATTTGAACATGCATATGTTTTGAGTGTTGATATTAGAGGCTTGCCAAGTCTGTTTGTTGTTTGCTTTCTTGAGTGCATTGAGTTGACATTNTTTACCTTAGACACTTGAGAGAAACACTGATAGTGTGCATCTGTGAGGTTCTGTCATTTTTGTTTCACCTCTTGAACTGATTGATCGTTTTGTCATGCTTTGAATTGCTTGGATGATTTCTCTGAGTATCTATTTTCCTTGATTTTGTGTTGGATACTGTCTACTTCCTTTCTTTGTTCGGATTTCTTGAGGATTGTGTAATTCTGTTTCTGTCTTGTGAGTCTTTGTTGTCTATCTGTCGAGTCTGTGTCACCTCCCTGATGTTTGAGTAGTTCCCTGGTTTTCGTCTTGGTTTTGCCCAGGAGTGCAAAAGACTAAGTGTGGTCTATTTTGATGAGTCGATATTTTCTTGATTTCACTTAGTTTATTGTGCTAGAATTAATCAGAGAATTGTGCTTAATTTTCCGGTATTTTCCCATTTTTCCTAAATATGCTTAATTTGACCGGAAATTCTAATTTTAATTAATTTGAATTTTCTGAGCTAATTATTTGCATTATTATTTGCAAGGAAAATTTTGGAGATATATTTTGGAGCATTAGGGTGAAGACAAAATAAGTCAAGACTCTTCAGATGGACATTTCAAATTTAATTACTTTGAAACTTAGTAGTCTAGATAGTTTTAATTAAATTTGTAAACAATGGGCCAATTTTTGGTAAAATAGTTTAAGCCCAAAATTGTAGGACATATGTCACCACTTAGTTTTTTTTTAGGGTGGGCCCCACCCCTATTTTTAAGACACATGGTCCTAGGGATCTAAACCTAGGCAGCCGTCACTCACTTGGGAGGGAGGAATATTCACTCTCGGCAGAACTCTCTCGGCTGGGAACAACCCCTTTTCTTTGAACCATGTTTTTGTTTGTAGACTTTGGATGAATGGAAGGAAGAAAGCACGTTTCCCTTACTTATTTTATTTTTTTGTGCAAAGGTTGAACCATTTTCTTTTCTTGAAGTTATCATTGTAGTACGGTGGTTGCATTTGTTAAATATAAAAAGTGTTTTATTTTCATTTGGATGCATTGATGTAAGCCTAATCTCTTCTTCGATTTGCTGTTGGCGTTGATTGATGGGAGGTGTTGCAGCCACGTTGTAGTTGATTGAAGGATGAATTTTACTTTTTCGGCTCTTGCAAGCATTGGAAGCATGATGATTATAGCTTTTATATTTTCATTGAATGCAAAGTGTACCGTGATTGTGTGCTTGGAAGTAGCCTTCTTTATCTTCATTCAATATTGAAGCTTAAATTTAGTGGTGAGGGGACGTGCCAAGCTCGGCAGCTGCTGGATGGTTAGCATTGCATTTCTTTCTTTTAAAAAAAGAAGAAGTAGCTAGGTGATGATTAGATAGAAAAGTGTGTGTGATGTGACAGTAGGTTAAGAATTTTTGTGACCACACTTTCATTTCTTTGAACATGTTACTGTTGTTAGATATTTGTTGATTTCATTTTGCATTTTATATTCAAAGTTGGTGTGCGGCATTGGGAAGAGAAACATCTTGTTATTTGCTTTTTGGTGGCAACTTTTCTTGGCCACGATTGGAAGAAAAAGGGAAGTTAGTTTTTCTTATTTTATTTTTATTGTTTTGGGATTTGTAATTTGTATGGAGATGAAAATTGGTGGGACCGTGGTTGGTGTACATGTCACGCCTGAGGATATTTGTTAATTCTCAATTGAAGAGTGCTATTTACTTCCTTGGCTTTGAGAGGTGCTGTACGTTGCAGTCACTGTGAATTTCTTTGCTCTGATTGGTCCACTAGCTTAATTCAATTGGAATTTGCAATGCTGCAAGTTGGAGATAGCACAAGTCACGGCCAAGGTTCAACTTTTAGTCTATTTTCAATTTAATTTACTTTAGTAGGTGCATGTGTCATTTGAATTGGTAAAAAAAATATGTTGCTTATTTTCCTTAGCTTTAAATTAGTTTGCATTGTAGGATTACTTGTTTTTAATTTCTTTAATTTAGTTTTGCATTTAATTTAATTTAACTGTGTTTAGATATTTGTTTTAGTCTAGTATTTGGTTTAGCATTTTCACTCTCTGGACTCGATTTTAAAAAAATAACTGCAACCACACCAGAGGTCCAAATGCTACGTTTTGTATATCAAATGAAAGATAATTGAGTCTACTTTCCAGGAAAAAAAAACTCATCTCATTTAGAGCTCTGTAGAAAAAGTTATGGTTAAAACATTGAGCAAAGGTCAGAGCTGTCTAGTTCTAGCGTGAATTTTCGTTTTTACTGTTTCAATTTCATTTTAATTTTTCTGCATCCACAAACAACATTTCAAAACCCCCCACTGTGTTAGACCTGATTCTGAACCGCAGTTTGGTCCTTGAGAGACGACCTAGGGTCATTCCCTAGCTATACTGCATTTCTTATTATGCAATCAAATTTGTGTGGGTTGCGACAGCCCATCACTCCACATAACCGTGTGCTTTACTCAAAAGAAAGAAAGTAAAATTCACCCTAAATCTAATAAATGAAGTGCTAATTCGGTCTTTTATCCATCACGTGAAAAGTGGTAGCACCCAATTGTTTAATTCATTCTCTCTAAGCCAAATGAAAACAAATAAAAAGAAATGCAAAGCATTTTGGTGGCTGGTCCCCTTTTCATTAAAAGCATCTTCAAAGAAAGCTAAAATATAAAAAAAAACAAGGTAATTTAGTTTGGCAGTTGCTGTCCTCTTTTTCCCAAATTAAAATGTGAATTTCGAAAAAAAAAAGAAACTTAAGTTGCAAGACGTGACAATGCTGAACTGAGAGAATGATAGAATGTTTAATGCAAAGATATTAATCCAAAATCAAAGAACATCAACATGTTTCAAGCAAAAATAAATTTGTGTCTGACGCTCCCCTTTCAAAGAAAACGTTGAGCCTTCCACACCTAATAAAAACATTGTATCTCCCTTAAATAATTTTTACCGAGAATGAATGTCCACCGCCCGTTCCAGCAAGTGCTCCCCCATTCTCCCCAAAAAAATTCTTTCAGCCGAGAATCCTCCTTTTTTATGGGTGACGACTGGTGCTAATTCCTAGCAAGCCCATGTGTCTCAAAATTTAGGGTGGGGTCCACCCAATCCTAGGGTTGCCAAGTGTCAAGTGTCTAATAAAATTGGCCCAACAACATTTTTCCAAAATTGGCCCAAGATGCAAAGAGTTTGTCTAAAAAGTTTTAACAATTAAAATACAATACAACTAAAATTTAAAATGTCTAAATTTGAGAGTCTTGAATTTATTTGGTGTCCTCCAAATGTCCCAAATTGTGTTTCCAAAATTTTCCCTGAAAATAATAATGCAAATAATTAGTTCAGAAAATTCAAATTAATTAAAATTAGAATTTTCGATCAAATTAAGCATAATTAGGAAAAAGGGAAAATACCGGACAATTAAGCATAATTCCCTGATTAATTCTAGCACAATAAACTAAGTGAAATCAATAAAATATCGACTCATAAGCTATTTTGGAGAAATTGGTTGAAGAGAAGAATAAAGATGAGGGTGGTGAAAAGGGCGAAAAAGATTTTGGTGGCAATGTTGCTCCTCGTGTATTTTGATCATCAAACATAAGGTTTGGTTGTGACAGTACGCCTGTTCAACATAACGGCATCAACACTCAGTTTGAAGCCGAAGGAGGCATTAACAAAAGAAATATGTACAAGCTTATGAAGGTTGTACATATGTTGAGAATTTGACCAATTTGACTTTTATTCATACATGTAAGTGGTTTAATATTTTACGCTAAGCATTTATTTATATATATTTATTGTTAAATTATGTCTTTTGTCCCTACCTTTTTAAGAAAATCTAAAATAGCTCCATTTATTTTTGCGCGTCTCAATTCGATTCCTATTTTGGAAAATTGATACAACCATGTCCTTATTGTTTGTATTGTACTAACAAAGTTAAAGAAGTGTCAAATGTCAGTTGTAACGTCCCAAATTTTGGGATGCCACAGGTTTACAAAAAACTAAATATTTAAAAACTTTTTTATAGCGCAAAAACATATTTTTCTCAAAATCTTAACATTTAAGCATGCATAATTTATTCAAAACATAATAGTCCCAAAACAGTTATCCAATTACATTATTCCAAATAATGAAAGTAATGAAGGAAATAAAATAACTCCAATTACATTGTCTTGAAATTTAAACACAATAACTTTAAATGAAAACCTTAAGTCTATCCCTCGTCATCTACTCACGTATAACACATTATACAATGATCATCGATAATTTCATTAACAATACACAAACACAAACACATATGTGACATTGCATACATTTTTGTATGCTGTTGAAGAAAGGTTTAAAGACGTATAGTATTTGCAAAAAAGATTTCGAAATTGATCATTTTTTATAAAACACCAATTCACCTCCACCTCTTGGTGTTGAGAAACAAAACTCATCTTTTCTAACAATTGGCACCAGAGCTAGTTTTCAAAAATTATTTGAAAAACAAATCGATTAACCTTTTTTGTCTAATCGATTATTCGATCCTGAAAATGGCTTTTGTTTCTCAAGCCTTTGGTGAAGGTGCATCCACAAATAGACCATCTCTATTTGTTGGAGAAAACTATGCCTTTTGAAAAATAAGAATGCAAATTTTTTTGAATCAGTAGACAAGGGTGTATGGGATGCAACTCTCAATGGTCTATTTGAACCCACTCATGTGATAAATGGAAAAATTGTTTTGAAAAACTTTTCTGAGTGGACTCTAGAGGAAAACCGGAGAGCATAGTATGATGTAAAAGCACAAAATGTTATTGCTTTTGCTCTCACAATGGATAAGTTTTTCAAGGTTTCCCAATGTAAGACAACCAAAGAAATGTGGGAAGTTCTTGAAGTCACACATGAGGGAACATATGAAGTCAAGCGGGCTAGAAAGAATTCCTTGGTAGAGGAGTACCAAATGTTTACGATGAAAGCCAGAGAAACCATCTATGACGTGCAGAAAAGGTTCACACATATTGTCAACCATTTGATGGCTCTAGGCAAGGCTTTTAAAAAAGTGGAAATTAACATCAAGATTCTGAAAAGCCTAAATAGAAGCTGGCAACCAAAGGTAACTGCTATATCCGAGTCAAAAGATTTAACTAACATGAACACAACAACCTTGTTTTGCAAGCTCAGGAAACATGAGTTGGAGCTTGGTAGATTTAAGGAAGAAGAGGAAATTGAACAAAAGCAATCAATTGCACTCAAGGCTACCAATAAAAGAACACTCCAACAAGGCTAAATCTGATGCTGAGTCTGATGCAGAGATACCTGAAAAAGAGGTCATGAATATGATGGTCAAGAAGTTTACTAAATTCATGAAAATTAAAACTGTTGCAACTGACCATGCAGGTTACTCGAAATGAGGGAGGAAGAACTCCAAGAACAACATTGTGACATGCTATGAATGCAATAAAGATGGTCACATAAAGCCCGAATGTTCATAGTTGAAAAACAGAGAGAAGGCTGACACCAAGTATCGACAGGACAATAGGAGAAGTAAGCAGAAAAAGGCTTACATTGCTTGAAAGAACAATGATGATGGTACATCAAGTGATGATGATCATAGTGTTGAGCAGGATCTGTGCATTCTGAAGACAACGATAATGACTTTGAAAGTGAGCTTATAGAAGTGAAATATGACTTGTTGTTGGATGCCTTTCAAGAGTTACATGTTAAAGCCATGAAACTACAGTACAAGGTAAATCAATTAAGTTCTAAAAGAAAATATTATGAGTATTGTATTGGTAACCCTGTAGAAGAAAATGAAAATCTTAAATAGGAATTGAAAGCAAATTTGCAATATGTTAAAACTGAAGTTCAGGTTGTAAAGAAAAAATGTGAAAATTGTCCTGCTCATTTAGAAAAAAATTGATTACTTGACAAGCACGTTATCCAAATTTACTCTAGGAAGAGATAATTTAGATGTTGTTTTAAGGTCTCAAGGTAGAGCAATAAGCAGACAAAGAATAAGTTATAAAGCTAAGAGCAATAAAATTAATTCTGAAAAATTCATTGATCTAAGCAAACCTGTTACAAATAGTTGCTTTTATTGTAATATTATAGGGCATACTGTTAGTAACTGTTACTATAGAAAGGTTGGTGTTCCAAGAGGGAAGTACAAATGGATTCCAAAGGAACAACCTCCTATAACTAAACACAAAGGACCCAAGTTTATCTGGGTACCTGCATCAAAACCTTTTGAATGTTTTGCAGGAAAGTAAGCTGCAACAGAAGCAGAGAAGCGCTCAAGGGTGGATTTCACTGGAATATATTACAGATTCTTAAGTGACTTAATGTGGTAACGAAAACAATTAATTTCATGCACTCATGCATTATAAGTTTCTGTACGTGAATGTTTGTTGTGTGTATGGTTGATGATTGCTTGTTTGATTAACGTTTTTTAATGAAAAACTGTTTTCACGGTTTTTAATCGATTAGGTTATAAATGAAATCGATTAAGATTTATGTGTGTTTCTTTGTTTTTAAGTGAAAATGTGTTAAAAATGAAATTGATTATCAAATTAATAAAATCGATTAAATATCCTGATATAGGCTTTCTTGTTTTGAAATTTTAAATGGGCTTGATACTAAAACTGTGAGTTGTTCGCCCTTATATGTGTCGTGTTTGAAAATCTTGTGTATATTAAGTGTGTTCTGGAGTGCCAAAATACAAAACCCTAAAAACTTGTGTAAGATCTTTCTTGTGAATCTTGTTGTTATGATTTTGGCAAGTGTACCAAATCGTTCAAGTAATATAAAATGATAAGGCCAAGTATCGTTTCCCAAGAGACTCGTGTAATACTAGTTAATTGCACTATTAACAACTCATATAGACCCAAGAAAAACATATCGATTAAAAAAAAAAGTGCAAGGAAGATAAAAGTTTAAATAATTACAAGGTTGGACTTTGGTATCGAAGGCACTTAGAAACGGAAAAGACTAGAATTAGTATGAAATGACAATATTAAGATTAGTTTTCACCTGTTTCGCTCTTATGCTTACCCAATTTCATCTCCTCTCCATCAATTTACTAAAGTCAATCCACTAAAACACTCTAGCCCTAATCCCTTGGGTTAAAGAGCCTAGGTTTTCCCTATTAAACTCCAATCCCTTGGAAAATCTAACAGACAAACCTGCATTAATGAGCTAGGATCTTAAGACAACATGTGAATCATCTTCCATCCCTAAAATCAATGTTCACAAGGAATCTTGTTTTAGTTCAAGGTTCCATCTTATGCCCCCAAAACCATGAAACCCTAAAATCAAGTCATCAACGTCCTCATTACATGCAAGCTTTAAGATTGGAAACAAGAATACTAGGAATTGATAGAAAAGGCATATATAAATACGAATCAAATATCCAATACACAATAATTCATAGGCTACAACTAATCCCAACAAGATGGGTTTGGCTCTCCATCTCCATGGAGAGCCTTAGAGCTTACAAAATGACCATGGAAGAAGAAGAAGAACCCAAAGAGGAAGAAGCGAGTGTTCCCACAAACCCTAGTTGCCCTTCAAGCTCTCCTCTGAGTGAAATCGCGCCTCCAAAGAACCAAAGACCCAAACCCCTTTGCGTTTAAGGTTTAAATAGAACAAATCTGCAACAAACCCTAAATGGCAGCGCTAAGTGCCCCTAGAAGGGGCGTCCAAGCGAGCTTGCGAGGTGCATGGCGCTCAGTGCCCCTGGAGAGGTGCCCGGGCAAAAATATCACGGGCGCTGAGGGCCCCTGACCCCGGGCCCTCAGCCTGACTTTTCTGCACTAGATCTTTTTCTCTTTTTCTATAGATCTGCTTGCTTCTTGTGGTTGGTTCAGCTCTATACACTGTTGGAGATTCTTCTAAGCAAATTATTAGCTACAAAATAAAGGGATTAGAGATGAAATTACATCAAAGTAACCAAAAACACAATTATTCATAAAAGTCAGATAAAAGAGAAGATTAAGCAAGTTACAAGCTAGAAAAGAGTTAACTTTGCTACTAAATTGATGCTTAAATAATGATGAGAATTAGCATTATCACCTGTGAAAATTTCATCATCTTCCTCATCTAAATGCACCAAGAAGGTTGCTCCGTTTGCAAGAAATGCGAGTCCTAAGGGATGAATAAGTGACGATGTTGCATGCAACAGATTTTTAGGATGGAAAAAGATCAAAATTGTTGTTCCGCACAAATCACTTGACTTCTCTCTGTTCAGAGGAGAAGGGTTCATATTTCCTGAAAACTAACTCATCAGGGACTTACTAATTTTGTTCAAATAAAGGGTGATTGCTATCCAGAATTGGTTGGTTGATATTCACTCACGTGTAAAAGGTGTAGATATCATAATTAATAATGATGTATGGCTACTGGTTGCTAGACTCAAAGATGAAGGATGCATGTCTCGCATGCATGATTCTCTACACAATAGATGGACTACATAAAGCCAGATACACAAAGATTGCCTAAGGTACCTTGGAAGATACAGGAAAGAAAAAAGGGTATGTGCATAGAGGATTGGATAAAGAGGAAAAGAGGATTGCATATATCCTTGATCGGCTGTTGTTACCTAGGAGATATATCCATGACAGATTGACTTCAGAAGATCTGTATCTGCTGAATGCAATTCAGTTCAGAATACCAACAAATTGGGAGGCTGTATTGAAAAAAATTTATTATTACAGGTATAAATGACACATAATCTACCTTATGGTGTGTTTATTAGCAAAATCCTGGCACTCAATCAGGTGGTTCTTACATGTGAAACAAAGATTACATGCAACATAACCAATGAAATCGGAAAAGCAAAACTAACATATATTGGATTGAAGAAAACTGCCTTGGGATGGGGATTTAGTGACGTTCAAACTCAAACCAGAAATAAGGATGAGGTATCTGACTCTGATAATGACCTTGTTTCTTATATGCCAAAATATGAGTTTGAGAGATTTGTAATTTCTATACTTTAAACCTTGACTTGTTATCTGTTATATGTTTATTCATCTTATATCTCTTTGTGTTGATCCGTTGTGAATTTGATGTGAGATTATAAGTGATTAAACTGATTTGGTTTAATTCAAAATGTATCAAAGTTGCTCTGATATGACTTTTGTAAAACTTTCTGATACATTGTTTGAACATACTTTATTGATACATACTCTGAAATATCTTTGTTATGCATCTGTGATTTGATACTTGAATATGCATAATGACATGGGGAGTTTTGTATGATTGTGTGATGGTTCACATGTTATAAGAAGGGAGAAAATGATAAAATCATGTGAAGATTATTAACAATAGGAGCATCAAAATAATTTTGTTATACTGATTGATGCATCTCCATTTGCTTCATTATCTTTATTTCAATTACTGTGTTAAACATGCCTTTTTTGCTAATGCCCAAAGGGGGAGAAATATTTCAAGTAATTGAACTGTGTTACTGAGATAATTGAAAGGTGTTTGATTGATGACTGTACAACATGGTTTTATTAATCATGGTTGTGCATCATAAAAAATGGGGAGATTATTAATAAGGGGAGCACAATGTTAGCTAATCTCACTCCCTGGTGTTTATGTTTTATGATGCCAACATATAGTTAATAAAAACACATGTGTGTTGTATTGTGTAACTGTGTTATATGCTTATGCTTACTTGTATATTTGTGGACATATTGTGTTGATTGATGCATACTACTGTGTTTGTAATGTAATCATATATATATATGCACAATACTTGTTTTGGAAATGGAAAAACCACATGCACAAAGCATAACTATATGACTTAATCGATTACAATGTTGTAATAATCAATTAAAGTCATCAGACAGCTTGAGCTTTAACAACAAGTTTTGAATCGATAACGTTAGTTGGTAAATAGATTAAAACTCGTGTGTTTGCACAAATATTTTTCAAGTGTGTTGTGATGTATTTTGAGAAGAAAAGTTTTCAAAAATATGCTATGTGTTGAAGCTTAATCAATTACATGGATAATATATTCAATTAAGTCTGTTAAAGATTTGAAATTGTTTCATGCTTGTCATAACTATTTCAACAGTCATATTTTAAATGTGTTGATTAAGCATTAAATGAAAATCGATTACATTAATTGAGCATTCAATAAATTTCTTTGTTTCATGCTCATCATAATTGTTTCAACGAACATATTTTTAA
>NW_014542924.1:831032-833131 GCF_000741045.1 Vigna radiata var. radiata | reverse complement strand
ATGCTCATCATAATTGTTTCAACGAACATATTTTTAAATGTGTTGACTAAGCATTAAATGAAAATCGATTACATTAATTGAGCATTCAATAAATTGCTTTGACTGATGTTAATTTGTTACAAGTGTTTAATGTAACTGATTAGATTAATAGAGTAATCGATTAAAATGCGTCAGTTTTGACTTACACTATATATAAATGCATTTATTGAAGTTTTGTAAAATAAAAATTGAGATTAACATTTTCATATCTGTTTCAAATTGAGTTATAAAGTTTTATAGAGGTGACCAAACGCTCTAACAAACAAGAAACTAAAGGAGTGAATCAATCTTGAAGATTTCATGAGATGCAAGGAAGATTGATTTGAAGTGTCTGGTCTTTCTGCATAATTAAGGTGCTTACTGTGTGATCAGGAGTAGATTCGCAAACGTTGTGTGTTGTTGTTTCCCTATGCATGCTGCCAGGAAGAAGAACGAGGAGTTCTTGTACTTTGAGAGGGTTCTCAAAGGGGTGACTGTAGGAGAGGATTGTTCTTGCTGCAAGTCTTTGTATTTGGCTATATTAGATTAGTGAATTAGAGAGGTGATTTATATTTTGATAGTGTGGTTGTTGTAAAGCCCTTGTTGTAAAAACTCAGATCTTTATAGTGCAATTGCCTTTCAATCTTGGGTTGATTGAAAGGACATTGGATGTAGGCAGTTGAGGCCAAACTAGTATAAACTCAGAGTTTGAATTTTCTTCTCCATATCTCTATGCATTAATCGATTACTTACTGTCTTTATTCAAATACGCATATTGTTACATTGCATACATTTTTGCTTGGTGTTCAAGAAAGGTTTAAAGACTTATAGTATTTGTGAAAAAGATTTCAAAAGCGATCACTTTTTTATGAAACATCAATTCACCCCCCTCTTGGTGTTGAGAAACCAAACTCATCTTTTCTAACAATAAGGAACATGTGTTCCTGCCACACAAGGACAAGGACAACACCATCATCCCCACACAAGGAAGGTTTAATACTTGAAAAACCCTTCATTTGCACACAATACAAAAGGAAGCATCTATCCGTAGATAAACTCAGGATTTACTAGCTACAAAAAGTAGACCTATCTCTCACTCTTATGCTCATCAACCACATACTCAGGTTTATCCCAACACTCACCTATGCTCTAAATCTCAACCACAAGCCATACCTGGTTGTTAAGACTCCAGCAAGTGTACCGAATCGTATCAAGTAATATAAATGGTAAGACCGAGTATGGTTTTTCCTAGAGACTCATTGGCCTAGACATTCATGTGATTTGTTGATTATTTAAGACTTGAATAACGAAAATTAGTGTTCATAATGCAAAAACGAAAATTAAACACGCATGCAAAGGTTGATCAAATGACCAAGAAAATAAGCAGGTGAATAGTATGGATGAATTATGTTGTTGGGGTTTCCAACTTATCCTAATCCACTCTCATGTATTTACAAATTCTAATCCTTCATTAATGTTAATGACACTTTCTAATTTATCCTAAACCCGATGTCTCAGTGAAGAGAGTATACTCCTAATTACTAGTTTACAATATCTTGTCTCCCCAACAATTGATCATGCATTACATTCGCATATAAGCTTAAGGAAATCGGTCCTCCTATCCCTATGTCTAGGTAATATTGCTCCCGAGAGGATTCTCCAATGTCTAGATTTCCTCGTATGTGTCCATATCAACGAAATCAAAGATCACGCTATTGAATGAGTTAAACAAAGCATGCTTAGAGAATATAGGAAAATCTTTAACAATTAATGAAGTAAAGCATATAGATTGACAAAACAATTCAATACATGAGAGTTTCAAAGGATTACATCGTTTCCCCAACAACAACGGAGGTTTAGTTCACCATATACATGGTGAAACTAGATGAAATTAATGAAAGGAATGAAAGATAAAACCCTAGAATTTGTAGATTGGAGCTTCCGCATCCAAAATCTGCCTCCAAGGTGATATGATCATAGATAGGGCAACAATGAAGAGCTTTTAGAGTGACAAAAAGAATAAAAAAGAGTAAAATAGGTTTCCTTTGGGTGTGTATTTGCCTTTTGATTTCTTTCTCTTA
>NW_014542924.1:819099-828707 GCF_000741045.1 Vigna radiata var. radiata | reverse complement strand
TGTGATGAAGGCTTTCCAACAAATGCAACATCAACTTGATGCCATGAGCAAGCGGTTAGACTCGGAAACAAAGGCTACAGGGAAGCAATCTCATGGTCATGAGCATGGTTCATCCAAGAAGCAAGAAGCTAGAACTGTAAATGTATACCTTCCCTCGCCAAAGATGCATCAAGAAGATAAAGCTATGGACCAAGGCCTTGCACTACCAAAGTTGAACTTGCCTACTTTCACAGGGGAAGCCGAGCCGTCTATTTTTTTCGATTGGATAGCTAAAGTAGAGCACATTTTTTACTTGTATAGTATAGAAGGACATTTGTGTGTAAAGTTAGTTTATTTAGCTTTAGAGGGATACGCCAAAAAATGGCTACGTAGGAGAAACTTAACCATGGCCTCACCCGCGAGTACATGGGAACATTTCAGGGACATTTTGTACGAACGTTTCGTACCTCCATACTACCATAGGGACCTCTTGATTAAGCTCCAACAGCTTACTCAAGATAGACGAAGTGTGGAGGAATATGCTCGTGAGCTCGAAGTGCTCCTACATCATACTAACCTTAAAGAAAATAATCATAAAAAAATAGTTAGATTTATTAGTGGACTCAATAAAAACATCCAAGATAAAATTGAATTTCATGATGATGAGACTTTAGATGTAGTGGTTCATAGGGCCATGAAAGTAGAGAAGAAACTCTTGAAAAGAGAAGCTTGTCACAACAAATTTTCCAAATCTTCAAGAGATGTTTTCTATAAATCCTCATCATCAAAGGATAAAGCCAAGGATGTTTTTAGGGAGCCCACTAACAAATCTTGTCCTCATTCTTCTTCTAATCATTCCTCCTCCCCACCTACATCCCTTTCTAGACCAAGTCACATTAAATGTTTTAAATGCTTAGGACATGGTCATATAGCATCTGCATGCCCCAATAAAAAGGCAACATGCATTAAGGGTGAAGCCATTGTCACTAATGAGTCTACCTCTTCCTTACCTTCACCAATTTATGACTCTTCTTCCTCATCAAGTGAAGAAACAGAGAATGTCATTCTTAATTTTTTCACTGCGGACATTCAAGATAGAAAAGAGGAGAGAGTAAATGAAGAAATAAAAGAAAGAGAGGAGAGAGTAAAACAAGAGACTGAGAGAAAAGAAAGAGAGGAAATTGAAAAGAAAGAAAAAGAAGAACTTGTGAGAGAAATTGAGAAGGACAAAGTCTTAGTCACAAAGGAAGTGTCACTGAAGGCACCATCCACTCCCATCATTCAAATAAATCCAAGCCATGACAGGGGAGTTTTTCAATCCTTCTACTTTTCTCCTTTTACTAAGTTTTCTTTCTTTTTTCCAAAAGTATTTTGTTCAAATTTTTCACCTTCCTCTTTTCTTCTTTCCAACTCTTCAATAAATTTTTTTGAAACAAATCTTGAGTTAGTGTTACCCATTTGGTTACATGCAATTCAAGACAAAACTAATTTTTTCTCTAAAAATGGACTCCTAGTTTTCACCACTAAATACAATAAAAATATAAGGAGACTTTCTTCTACTATTACTTGTTCATATACATTGATTGGTCAACATAAATTCATTCACAAAATGTTTGATGATTTTTGCAGGTTGACATTTGATCCAGGAGGAGTTCCTTTGGTTTATACAACAAATAAGTCACTAATCTCTCTTTGTTGCAGGTTTTTCAAGATTCGAGGTCAACAATGAAGAGCTTTTAGAGTGACAAAAAGAATAAAAAAGAGTAAAATAGGTTTCCTTTGGGTGTGTATTTGCCTTTTGATTTCTTTCTCTTAGTTCTTGTGAATAATTGCTTATAAACTCTTCTTTCTCTTTAAGAGCAAGCAATGTGGGACTATCCATGGCTTGATCTTAAAAAGAAGAGAAGAGAAAGTGAGCATTCTAGGCGNGTAGGAGCTAATAGCATAGGTAGTGTTAGTTTTGGAACTCTAGGAGAGCTAGGAAGCTTATAAACCCTTTTGGAATGAGAGAATTAAGCAATGTGGGGCTCCCGTGCACCTAGGGACGTTGCAGCTGCTGCTGGACANAACTTGGAGCNTTCCAAGTCCCACATCTCTTGAAACTCTTCACCAAAGTCATTCCAAAAGCTATATAAGCAACCTAGGGGTTCTTCTTTGTACACACCTTTGCATTGAATGAAAATTGAGTTGAATTGCAATCTTGCATTCTTCTTTGAGATAGAATTCTGTCTCTAAAGTCCCAAATTTGGGCAGGCCTTATCTTGCTCAAGCAAGTGGCGGTCCTCTTCATGATGCTTATCTTGGAAGCTTGTTCAAGTGGCGCATCTTCATTTCCTAAGTTTCCTTTCTCTAATCTTTTCCCATTTTAATTTCTCTTCCATTTCTTTGTATGCCATTTAGGATATTCTATCTAGGTATGCACTTCCCCATCACAAGGGGTGAAGAGTGTGTTTCTGTGTCTCCTTCTACCAAAAGATACCCTCTCTGGGTCATGCAAATCAATATATATTTCATTAAAAATCAGCAGAAACTGTGTAGGCCCAAAAGAATGGCACTCAGCGCTGGATTACCGCTCAGCGGTAGGTGCGACACTCGGAATAACGCTCAGCGTTGGCGCCCATACGAAAAACAATGAAAAACCGGTCTAGACACTGGCGCTCAGCACCGATTTCTGCTCAACGCAACTTTTCTGCACTCTGGTTGACTTTTCAGCATTCTGGTTAACTGGTTGACTTTTCTGCATTCCAACTCCTTGATACTTCAACCCTTCTTTCAAATCATTCAATAACCTACAAAATCAAGGGAATTTAGTGATAAAATCATAAAGCATATCCTCAATTCTTTTATTCACAAAACTAAAGCAAAATCACGAGTCCAAGCAAGTTTCTAAGCCAAAAAGGGTGCATTAAGTATCAAAATTAAGTATAAAAAAAAGTTTTTCAACCGTTATTACTGGCCTAAACATGGTCGTTAATCTCATTCTCTGATTATCATCATGTTTTATAGCTCCTCAAGCTTGCTCCACGTCCATTCTTCACCAAATTTGTCATTTTTCACAAAAATGCATTGGGATAATCGATTATCATAATTGATAATCAATTATTCCCGAGAAGATCATAATTACCCAATATACACTGTGATAATCGATTATCACTTAAGATAATCGATTATTCTAGTGGCTCTAACACATCAAATTTCTAAATTCATCACAGATGAAAGGATAATCGATCATCCCAGATAATCGGTTATTCCCGAGACAAAACTCAAAACCAATGCATAAATAATCGATTATAACTAATGATAATCAATTATTGCCGAATCAAACCACATCTTGGATAGAATTTAAGTGTTCAAAACATACATACATACATCAACTGTAGACCACAAGAAAAGATACCTAATACATCATGCATGTATTCAAACCTTATATACCCTTATGAACAGACTCTAGTACATAGATTACATCACTTGAATCATCAACAACCCATCATTATGCAGATTACAACCCAAACAAATCCCAACATACTACATATGATCATCATACCACTCTTTACAACATATATTTGTATGGTAAAAACCCCAAAAAACTTACATTTGTCCTCCCTTAGCATCAATACATATTATCATGGGATAACCCTAACAAAAATATATATACCTTCATAGGGAAAACCCAATACAAACATTACATAAACCCTATAATCATGCATACACAAACCTTTTCCCAACAATAACAATAGATAATCATAATCATAATCACATAAACATGTATCAAAACAAAAAATTTCCATTCAAGAAAATCAAGAATGCATAGCATATAACAAACAAAGGTAAGCTTCTCCATACCTTGGCCAATCCCAAGACATTATCTACAACTCCAAAACAACATCAATCTTCCCTTGCACTAAGGTTTTCTGTAGCTCTTCCTCTTATCTCCTAGAAAGCATTTATCTCTCTATCTCTCTCTTTTTCGTTTTCAGATCTAGAGTAACAATATCCAGACCTTTTTCCTCTTCTCCTTTTTATCTTTTTTCACTTTATCTCTATCTTTTTTAGTTAAAGAAAGGTCTCTCACTTAATATCTAAAAAGCACCAAGATTTCCTCTCTTATATTCTCTCAATAACTTTTTAAAATATCAACAGTGTCTGAATTTTGCATGATTCACATAATCTTCTTTTACATTTTCAGATTTTATATTATTCTGCATACCTTTACTTTCTACACCCTTAAAATAATTTTTTCACCATTTAGTAAAGGTAAAAAGACCCTTTTGCCCCTAGACCAAAAATACAATTAAAATCTAAGTTTCTCCTAAACTCATTTCCCTATGAATTGAATCTACATCCATTCAATCCTAAACAACATTTTTACCAACAAACCAACACATCACATTAGTAATATCACACACACACACACAAATCACCAAATTAATAACATATCAATCATGTGTTGCACTTTATCAATAATAACTTCAAATAATTAACAAAGCAATTGTAATTCTAAGAAACACCTAAACATTAAACACCAATTACCAAACAATAACACTCAAATCTCAAACCCACTTTATTTCCTAATTACTACATTTTTTTGGGACTTACATCAGTTCGTGATTTTTTTTTTTGTTATTTTTTTAAAATTGTCATGTGTCTAGTTAACATTTGTGTCACATGGTAGTGGTAGTCTGATGTGGAAGTAATAGTACCACATGCCACTGTCACGCCAACTATGATTGCCTTAGTCTAAATTTAGTCCTTGTATTTTTATTGTTTCAATTCAGTTCCATTTTTTTAAATTGAGCAATTTCATCCCTCTAAGTTGAAACCAAATTTAATTTTTGTATAAATGTTACACAAGTATTTTTACTAAAATATATATTTTTATTAAATACTTTTAATAAGATTAATTTTATTTAAATTTATATTTTACATTGAACTTTGTTTAATATTTTTTTTTTCAAATTTTAATTTTATTTATTTTAAATTGTTAAAAATTGTTTCAAAATTTTACATTCGAATTTATAAAATACTTATTTTTAAACAAACTCAAGCATTTCTATAGAAATTATTAAACTTTACACTTTTAACATTTATAATTATTTGAAATATAAATTTAAATAAGAGATTGATATTAAGTATAATGTAATAAAATATAATACAAATAAAGTTCAATATAAAATATAAATTTTAAAAGAATTGAAAATATTAATAAAATTATTTTATTTTATAAAATACAATTGATAAATGTAACATGTTTGTTAGTTGAAATTTGTAATATCCCAAAATATAGTGTTAAACTATAAGAGAGTTATCACATGATTAATAAAACTAGAACAATCGATAAGACAAGAAACATAAAGTTATTTATAGTCATTTAGCATAACCATAAAAACCAACTTTATATACAAGACAACTAAGCGAAACTATCTACAAATAACTTAACTAAAAAGAAACTAAGCATATATGGATCCTCCCTCCAAAGCCTACTCCACGGTCACCTCATCACCCTCTACTCACACCTACCAGATAATCATAGCCAAGACCAAACCACAAGAGCGTACAAACAAATCACAAACAAAAGGGTAAGCTAGTAATACATTCTACAAAACCAACCAATGAGAGACATGATCCATATACACAAAACCAGCCAAAAGGGTAAGCATGTAACATTTCATAATATACCTAAACATTCTACACATGATCCATATATCACACAAAACCAAACAACACATTATACATACCAAGACTTAGACTAGACTATCCGGATTAGTATGAATATCGAGTTATGGTAGTTCATGCACTTATAGTCTTGAAACAAGCTGGCCCACCCCAAGTTACCACACAAGGTTAGTTCGTTATCACTCACCTTAGGCCAAGGTAAAGCCCCTAGACTGGGACCTCCTACTACTCTCACCACATGCCTCACTCCTCTCTACATGAGAATGGATGACCATTAGAGTGTAAGGATAAACTCAAAGACTGAGCTTCCTATATTCATACTTACAATACTTTGAAACAACCAACCAAAAATTTCACCTTAGAAACTCTTTTCAATCATACTTCAAATACATAAATAACCTCAAGAATAAACTATCATGTAATACAATAGATACTTCTATATCATCCTCAAAGTCCTAACATAGTTCAAAGTTACTAGAAAACAAAAGAAAGAAAAACTCGAAACATGTTTTGGACCGGTCGCTCAACACGTATACTTGCTCAACTAGATATGGTCTTACTCGCTGAGTGTCCACACTCGCTTAGTAAAAAGAAAACTTTCTCGTTCAGTTGAGACTCTTGCCCATCCACTACTATAACCAACTTCTTCCCCAGACTAATTCGCTCAGCCCCCTATCTCGCTATGCAAATACATAATCAGTGGGTTTTGGTCGCTCAACGGCTACACTGGCTCAGTTAGATATAGTTCTACTCGTTCAGTGGCTACACCACTCTCTCAACGAGACTGCATAATTTTATAGCATCAATTATGTAGATTGAATTCTATGCATCAACGACTATCCTATGCATTTTTACCCAACTTCTAACACTCATAGATTGAATTCTACACTAAGATTGACCTAACCAAAAGTATATAAACCAACCTATACTCATTTTAAACTATTTTACCATAAGATTTCAATCCAAAAATAAACAAAATTTCACTTTAGAGACCAAAATTAAACTTCATCGCATTTGAGCAACTTAGGGGTTTGAACAAATCAGAAATGACTCAAAGACAGGCGCCAACTACTCCAAATTGTCTCAGAACATTCAAATCAAAATTTCATTACTAAAGACCCCCAATTTGCACATAAGAATTGTAAGACCCCAATAAAATAAAAATATCTTTTATTTTTATTTTTATATTTTTTAGTATTAAAGATTTATTTATGGTATATTTTTGAATGATAAAAGTGTTAAGGAGATGTGTGAAAATTAATTAATGACTATTTTATTTTAATTTTCAAAATTAGTTGAAGAAAAGTTTATATTTAAATAATTTCGTTGTAAAATCAGTGAGCTATTACTGATCCAATGGTTTATGTGATGAGGAATTGCATTCGAATCCCACTTGCAATTGAAGATGGAAGTGTTTTGTTTTTATTTTTGGATGCATGAGAGAGTCTCGTGCATGGCTTAAAAGAGAGAGCCTTTTATGGATAGAGATAAGCATTTTATGGTGGGGCCGTAGTAAGTTGAGTAGTTAGAGAAAGAACTTTTGCTTTCCCTTGTGCACCTCGGTGGGTCCTAGGGATTAATTGTTAGCCAATAGATTTTCTTTTTGGAATGGAGAGAGAAAATGCATGGTACATGAACTCTAGAGTACTTTTTGCACAGGAAGCCGAGATTTTGACACTCTCATTTTGACACAACTTTAACAACGCCACGTGTCAGCTTCCTATTGGGCGAATTAATTTTTTAAAAAAAACCAACATTTTGACATCATCCAGTTGGAGCAGATTTGAATAATTTTTTTCCATCTTTGCCCTTGACCAGATTCATGTGAGTGAAATTATCTTTCTTCTCTGCTTCATCAGAAAAACAGTTCCTCCGATACGTTATTTCTCTTGGGTAACGGTGCTGGGAAATCGTTTTGGGCTTCTTTTTCGCCATTTGAGTGTCGTTGGTCGTTGTGGTTGCAGTGGAGGCCTTCNTTATCGGTGTGNNTGTGGCGGTCANTNGCTGTTGTCATTGTTGGTGTGTTGGGCTTGCGAAATGACGACTTCTTCGACGAGGGTAAGGGCATTGTACTGTGGGTGTCGTTGTTTATGGTGTGGTGTATGGATTTTGGGTTTTGTATGTCTTTTATGATTTAGGGTTTTTAAGTTTGGGTTTTTTGCAATGTGTGTGCAGTTGACGGTTAGTCACTCAGTTTCGACAAAGTTCATCTTTAGTTTGAACAAACGTTTGAGTAAGGAGCACCGTTCATTGATTGCCGGGACTCCGTTTGGGTGGTTTTCAGATTTGACTGGTAATGTTAAAGTTGGTAGGAAAATGTTGAGTGAGTTAGTGTTTAAATGGGTGGATTCAAGCAGTGGTTTCTTAATTGCAGACAAAGTTGTGCCTATGAATGAGAAAGATTTTTGTTTAGGTTTGGGTTTGAGTTTAGATGGGAAAGAGATAGATTTAAAGCTAGAAATGNGATGTAGTAGATGTGTGAAATACATTGGCAATAAAACAAGAAATTTGACTTTGCTATACAAATGTTTGATGAAGAAAGGAAAAAGAATTCCTTGTGCTCCTTTTTGTAGCTTGTACATATTGGTTGGTATTTGTGAGATATTAATTCCACAGCGCAATGGAAAAGTGTTTCCCATATTATTTGAAATTGTTGATAATTTAAATGATTTGGGAAAATATTGTTGGGCTAGTTTAGTGTATAGATGTTTGGTACGTGGTTTGAATAAAGCTTCAGATGCATTGAAGAAAGGAAAAGCCACAACGAACGTTTATGTCGATGGTTGCATTTACATGTTGCAAGTTATGTTTATTCATTGACGGAGTGGAAATTCAATTTGGTGTTGTTGCTTCCATTAAGTTTTTGAGTAACAGTTAACATTATTTTTTTTTTGTGTAGGCTTGGTTTTTTGAGAAATTGATTCCTCCCAAAGGTCCTATAGAAAAAAATCCAAGAATATTGCATTGGATGAATTTGAAATTAGGAGAGAACCTAGTAACAAGAGCTTTGGAAACTGGTGTGGTAAGTTGTTTGAGTGTTTATTGTTATCATTAATAAATGTCTTCTTAGTTTAATTGTTTTATTTCAGGTTAATGTTGATGTTGATGTTGATGTTGATGTTGATGTTGATGTTGATGTTGGTACAATGAAGGATGAGAAAGACTTCAAGGATCAAGCAAGAGGAAAAAATAAAGATGAAAAGGCATCAACAAAGAAGGAACTTAAGAAAAATCGCAGAGAGCGGTTTTTGGAAAGTTTACACGAGCAACAAAGTCTTGTTGCAGAACTTAAAAGGAGGGTTCTTGTGTTGGAGGAAGAGGTGGCATTCGAGAAACATAGACGAAGAAGACCACAGGATGGTGGAGACAATGTGCCACATGAAGAACCGTCAATATCCCCTAGAGGCATGTCCCCGGGAGGCATCAGTCCGAGCGGGATCCCGTTGGGAGGCCACTCCCAAGAAGGCATGTCCAGTGGTCGTCCTGCAATGAAGACATTTGTGAGGATGGGGTCACGAAGGCGTTACAAGAGTAGAGCGCTTAGGACTCCTTATGTAGGATTGCTTAGGAAAAAGTTAGAGTGAGATTTGTAAATATTTTTTAAGATATTGTAATATGCAGATTGTGTAGCATGAACAATTATTTTGTAATCTAGATTGTCTTTTGTTCAATGTTGTAAACATTGAAGTTGCCTTTATTATGATATTTGTATTTTAAATGGGATTTGTGGTTGTGTTTGAATTATTGAGGAATGAATATTGTAATGAAATGTAGCATTACTGGATTTGAATGATGAATGAAGCAATGCTTTGTTAAATATCACTGAATTGTGGATTTTGAGCACAAGAATATAATGGAGTCCCAAAGGAAACTGATTCTGCAGAAACANCTGCTGTAATCGTTTACAACGCAACTGTAAACGATTACACAGAACTGAATTGATGTTTTGGACAAAA
>NW_014542924.1:797394-817780 GCF_000741045.1 Vigna radiata var. radiata | reverse complement strand
GAGTGCTCACAAGACCAAAGGAAACTGATTCTGCAGAAACAACTGTTGTAATCGTTTACAACGCAGCTGTAAACGATTACACAGAACTGAATTGATGTTTTGGACAATAACCTCAACGTAGGGAGCCATTTTTTTGGTCGTAGGGGACCATGTTAAAAATTTCTTACTAAGTTCGTTGACTTCATGTAATTTTTAGTAGGGTAATAATGTAGTTTGACGACATCATGTACATAAGATATAATAGGGAATACTTAATTGTATTTCATTAATTCGATGTAACCATAAACAATGTTTTATTGTAATATAAATATAACATAAGTTGAATAGAAATAGAAGTTCTGTAGTCTACTTCACAACGATATTTGGGTGTTAACATTACAGATACATCTATTAATGTGCACTTCTACAGCAATGTCATGGACATGGTTCTGAACTTCAAAGACAAGAACGTCTCCTTCCTTCAAGCCATATTCACTGCAAAAATCTCTCCATCCTTTTCCAAACTTCGTTGAATTCCTAGTATGTGAAACCAAAACCTTGCACCGGATGCCTTCCTTATGACCAAGAAGCACAACCTCTGTAAAGCCGTTGTTCCTGATTGCATTCCCAAAATTGGTTCTCAAATCCTNCAAAAGATCCAATAATAAGTGATTGTATAATAGTCATGCAAAACAATTTTGGTTNAGTAGAACAATTGGATACGTACCAAATGACTTCCTTGACATTGTGATTTAGTCAACCATGTGGAACGTCAAGGTTGGGTCATAATCTACCTACTTAGGTCTGCAAACAACACCTACCCATGCACAGATTACGCAGTTCATGGGGATGGTCCTCTAGGTTCAAAATATTGGTCCCTCCTGGCCAGGATTGTGTCCAAATCCTGCAGTTCACTCTGTGTAATCGTTTACACACCACATGTAAACAATTACAACACAGTCATGGGCTGCACAACAGTTTGGACTTCAACCAACCAGGTGGAACGTCAAGGTTGGGTCATAATGTACCTACTTAGGTCTGCAAACAACACCTACCCATGCACAGATTTCGCAGTTCATGGGGATGGTCCTCTAGGTTCAAAATATTGGTCCCTCTTGGCCAGGATTGTGTCCAAATCCTGCATTTCACTCTGTGTAATCGTTTACACACCACATGTAAACGATTANAACACAGTCATGGGCTGCACAACAGTTTGGACTTGAACCAACCATGTGGAACCTTTAATAACTTTGGTATTATTTAATAGAATTATTAATATCGTGCTATCGATTACGAAGACAANTGAGAAAAAATATATTTCATTCAGTTATGACGAACAATTTAATGCTATACATATTTATATATGTACAAATCATCAACAATGTGATGTTCTACATAAATTCCTTTCTAAAGGAAACAATGTTATTTGAATTACAAACAAAATATCAACAATCTTCCAAAAACCCATAGACATGCAGCGCTTCCATTCTTGCAATGTTGTCTTTGTCCAGAATCCACTCCTTGACGTAGTTCTTTCTTATTTCTCGCAACTCCTCCTGAAACAAAATGTTTTTTGCTTCAGTTATAAACAACACCATCATTTGAAATGTATAGCAGCGAAATTTATGCTTACATTTGTGTATTGCGGCAAGCTCTTGCCGTTGTACCTGTCTTCTCCATCCCAAATTTCCATTGCCTTTAACATTATCACTCCACAATCGAATCTGAAATCACACAACCAAATATATAACTTATGACAACATACAATAGTGAAACCACCAAATTATTTACCATCAATGATTAACACAACTTACAAGTTCGGTTGGCTTGGGATGTTTGATACTACAACAGGCAAAGCAGAAATACTACCTTCAGGCTGATTGTACAACATGCACAAAAATTTGGCATGTTTTGACCCTAACAAACAAGTACATAAACTACTATCAAAAAATATCATTAATTGACATCAACAACATTTCGGGCATCATATACTGTGATTTCATACCACAAACACGTCAATCCTCTTCCGATCTCTCACAGCCTTGTTTAAGGAGTCAATCACAGATATTTGTAATGTTTTCATGTTCAAACAATAACACCACCAATGGTAATCATGGCAAAATGGCATAAACACCTACAAACAACNTATATCAAATCTCCGCACATGGACATGGTACAATTCCAAAACATAAAAACAAGACATTATTCTAACTCACAAACTCAGCGGTGGCAATGTCAGGAAGACCAAAATGCTCAGACCTTATATAACTCTGGTAATTATGAAGTCTAAACACATGTTGATTTTTTTCCATTCTCTTATAATCACGGATAATATGGTCCTGTGTACATTTCCAAATGCATTAATCACTTTTACATTCTTTTATAGCATTAAATATAATATGAAATGATTTAACATTTACCGCATATAAAGAACTGAAGTGAACCCTCTTCGCGATACCTGTCAACCTTTTTTCAAAGTGCATAAAAATTGTACTAGCACATAACACGACCTACACAATTCAAATTCTCAAAACATGTAACAAAATGAACAACAATAAAAACTAAAACATCAAGTGACATCATACTAACCATGTTATCAACATATGCACGANGCGCTAAAGTCTGAATAGAAATTGTGTTCAAAGACTGCCCAATGATGTCGNACACAACCCTGAAAAAATACAAATATTATTCAATCACAAACAAATAACTCTCAAAGAGCTAAATTTAAATTGAAAACATTAACCTATTAGCTCGGTCTTTAACGCCAACTGCAATGTACAGTTTCTCAACATCCACATCCGTGCCTGGATCACCAACAAACTTCCTCAACGGACGATGCTCTTCATGTTCATCATTCTCACCATCATCAACAGGAATATAATAAGGAGGAGGGTTGGATGGTCCACCTTTGTCAGATATTACACCTTTGTGATGTTTGGGTGGTGGTTCTTCATCCACTGAAGGGTGTTGATGACCTACANCACCACATCCTTCATCCCCTAAAGGATGTAAATCAACTCCGCCAACACAACCTTCATCCGATTTATGTTGTTCATCAACTCCACCTCCACATCCTTCATCACCTACAGCAACACCTANATGTACACCTTCTTCATCATGACACACATCACCTTCTTCATCATAGATTGGACATTGACGGAGGTCCATTAACTCCTTCGTAAGGATTCCGATTCTGGAATTCAATGACATTATTTCAAGATTGGTTTTCCTAACCATCTCCTCTGCACCTGCTTCCCAAGTGCCGTCATCGGAGCTATCTTCATCTGTGTCCGGAAGGGTGGATGGTTCACCCTTGGTCTCTTCACCAATTCCTCCGACATCCATGTCAAAAGCAACCCGCACTTCCGCCTTTACACGATCGTTCTTACTTAAGTACCAATACATTCTTAACTATAACAAACAAAATAACAGATATACTTAAATATATCCATCAATAATTACGAAAACAAAATTGATAAAACTTTCAAACACTTACTTTTCCGGTCTTAAAGATATTTGCAATTGTTTCTTCCATTGCCGTATATGGGGACCATCGCCATATGCGCGGCCACAACCTTTGCGAACGATGACCGTGCAAGGACAATCTTTCCACGGCCCAAGCCTTCAAAAATAAAAAACAAACATTTAGCCATTATTTAATACAATTTCAATCAAAATGGTTCAATAAATAATCGTACCTACAACACAGCTACATTGCCACTAAGACCGAGTGACTTTGAGATTTCTCCACGCATTATTTTCTTCGTACACTTGTTTAAATTGTGTACAATGTTTTTGTGTACACAAGATGCCCAATCATATAAACTCAAACTATCTAAATCATCTAAAAGTAAGCAAGTCATGTTACAAACATGTTTAGACTTCCTAGGAAAAAAATGTAACTAAACAAACTAAAATATATAACCTACACACCACATCCACCTCTATGTCGTCATCCTCTACAATCAAATGAAACTTCCGAGTCAAGTCCTTCTTTGTCATGGTTCTGGGATTAAACATGTCACCAACCAATCCAACTAAACATTGGTCAAAGGTAACGTCTACACCACCTATGTCTAACCCTGTGGCCATGAAGACATCCACAACATTTAAAGGAACCAATTGTTGACACACCCTAAAACTAACATCACTCCCAGCCCACCGTTGAACCATCTCCTTCAATAATTTTAAATTCACCTCAATAGGGTTTAAAAGGTTCATGCAAAATTTAAAAGGGGTCATATTAAGACGCTCTATATGACGGTATTGTAGTTTGGTATTCATTTCAAGAATGCTAGCCGAATCCATGAAAATACGAAGGCGCCACTACAAAACATTAAAATAACATACATTAAATACTAACTTTCAAACTTTATACATCATCCATTCCAATAACACATAAAATTTTATCTTACAGTAGGTTTTGTTGAAGCCATTGGACCTGCAGTGATAACAATGCCCACAAAATAACTTAGGTTTCGCTTAAAAATAAAAACCTCTTTATTAAAAACCAGATTAGAAAAGGTCCATTCTTGCACTTACCCGAAAAGAAAATCACCACCCAAACCACTAAAGTGATGGTCCGAGAACGAGAATGCTCCGACGACGATAACGACACGAAAGAGGTTTCGCCAGACACCCACAACGACAATGATGGTCCGAGAACGAGAACAACCTTTCACAATGACAACGCCTGAGAAAAACCCAAACCACTAAAGTGATGGTCCGAGAACGAGAACAACCTTTCACAATGACAACGCCTAAGAAAAACCCAAACCACTAAAGTGATGGTCCAAGAACGAGAATGCTCCGACGACGATAACGACAACAAAGAGGTTTCGCCAAACACCCACAACGACAATGATGGTCCGAGAACGAGAACAACCTTTCACAATGACAACGCCTGAGAAAACTTGGAGAAGGAGGCCGACGAAGAGACGTAGAGAGATGAGAGAACCGTCAGAGAACACGAAAATGAAAAATGAAAGAGAGTGCCAAAACTAAAACCCCACACTATACATTCCATCTTTGCCCCTCACTTATTCCATCTTTGCCCCTCAACAGATTTAACAATGTCATTTTTAAAAAATTAAAAACCACCCAATCAAATAATGACACCTACCCAGTGTTAAAAGAGTGTCAAAATTGGGTGTTAAAGTAACATTTTCCTTTTGCACATGAAGACTTGGCTGTTAACATCCAAATTGAGGGAGTTTAGGCCTAAGGCTAGGATCACTCATCGAGAGTTGTTATCTTTCTTTTTAGGTTTATATTAGGAAACTCTTGAAGCACATTAATAAGCGAATAAAATCACAGATTTGCACTTTTAAAGTGAGAGGAGGATATTTTGGTAAGTTTTGGGGAGTAGTATGAGAGGTTATTAAAACTATTTTAGGTCAAGCCTAATATAGAGAATGCGCAGCTACAGTAAGTGTTGAGAGATAAACCCTAACTTACCCTGTTTCAACTTAGAGTTTCGGTGGAAGAACGTGAGAGCCCAACCTTTAGTTAGGCGTGTGGGTGGCATGAAACGAGAAAGGGTGGAGGCAAGTAGGGTTGTCTCGAGAGAAAGAAGAATTCCTTGGACCGTGAAGCACCTTCAAAGACGTGAGCAAAGCTCTTTGAGTTCAGGAAAGAAATTCTCTTCGGTCGTGTGATGCGGGAAGATGATTCGGTAGTGATGACTCTTTCGGCCGTGTGATGCGGGAAAGAAATTCACTTTGGCAGTGTGATGCGAGAAGATTATGATTCGGTAGTGATAACTCTTTCGGCTGTGTGATGCGAGAAAGAAATTCACTTTGGCAGTGTGATGCGAGAAGATGATGATTCGGTAGTGATGACTCTTTCGGCCTGTGATGCGGGAAAGAAATTCTCTCCGGCCGTGTGATGCAAGGAGATGGTGATTTGGGAGTGATGACTCTTTTGACCGTGTGATGCGGGAAAGAAATTCTCTTCGGTCGTGTGATGCGGGAAGATAATGGTTTGGTAGTGATGATTCTTTCGGCCGTGTGATGTGGGAAAGAAATTCTCTTCAGCCGTGTGATGCGGGAAAGAAATTCTCTTCGACTGTGTGATGCGGGAAGATGATGGTTTGGTAGTGATGACTCTTTTGATCGTGTGATGTGGAAAAGGGATTCTCGTTGGTCGTGTAATACGGGAAAAAGGTGTTGTGTGACTCGTAATGAAATGTTTATGATGATTAGGTGGTGCGGTAGTGTAGAAGAAATAGATCGCTAAGCGGTGGGGATAATGTGGTCGTGTTAATGTCGTGATGTTAATGCTATGATGATATATGTTTATGATTTAGTTATTATGCATTTAAAATGTTATTATATGTTGTGTATTAAGATATTTCTGGTTGCTTACCCTTGCATGTTGTGGTTGTGGTTTCCACCTACGATGATCGTACTAGTAGATGACGTTGCAGATAAAGGTTGGATTGAAGTAGCTGACGAGAGTTGGGATCTTTCTATCGGGGTTGATTACTTCTTATGTTTAAAACTTTTTAGACTTGGTATTTTTATGTAGAAATGATATTCTAGCATTTCATACAACGTTTATAATTATGTTTTGCTTCCGCGTTTTAATCAAATAAAGTTTGATTGTCTTAAAGAATTGTTTTATCGAAATATTTTGTGAAATTGTTTTACACCATGATATCTCGAAAATCGGGGTGTTACAAAAATCATCCAAAAACACCACCATATATATACCATACATTTCTAAACCATTTTTGTGCTAAATCACCACAAAAATAAGTTCTAAATGACCATACCACAGAGCCTAAAACATTATTCTTCCACTTAGACTAGTTTATCTAAAACTCACCTATTATAACCTTCATTTTTAGACCAAAAATGACCTATCACCAAGACTAACCTTTCCTTCCCAAAATTGCAATCAAATAGCATCACCAACTTCACAAATACAGAAAATTCACGATCAAGATCAATTTCAAACAGATTCATCAAAGTCTAAGACATCAATCACAACATCAAACATCAACTAACTATTTTAAAATCGTTCAATTCACAATTTATACTAAAGGAAATAAATTCCAATTTCAACGTAATTCATAACCTAATTACCATTATCAATTAAAATAACATTAAGAAGGTCACTAGCTTTCCTTACTTTAAGGAGAACTATCATAACTCCAAGAACGCACCACAATTGCTTCAAACGCAAGAAATTCTAGGAACACTTACAAATTACCAAAAAGTGATCAAAAAGAGATTTTAGAACCTCTTATCAACAAGGAGCTAGGAAGAAGAGATGGATTTCACATGCGACCAAAGATCCCTAGACAAGACCTCAAACTGATAGCAAAAGGAAAAAGGAGTCGAAACTTACTTTTTTTTATACCAAAAACTGATCAGATAGGAATGAAGATTACTCTATTGTGATCTCCTAGACACTTTTTGATCGTCAAGCAGATGATTGAGGACTTAGAATTTGTAAAGAGAACGAAGAGAGAACTTCGAGAGATGGTAAGTGTTTTAGATACTGAAACGAATTTAAGAAATTCTATTTATATTATTGAAGTATTTTAAACTAAAATACCCGGTCTCATTATTTTAAATAATGTCATCAAAATGGGTAACCTGGCCTGACCTAGCCCGACCCATCATGTGTTGGTCACTTAGTGAGTCAACCCAATTCGACTCATTTATTAGCGAGTCAAAAAAATTCGAACTCGACTTGGCCCACCACGGGTTGGTGGGTTAAACGAGTTGGCTCACTAGCTCACTTAATTATAATTTTTTTTTTCAAATGTAAAAAAAAAAAATTGTAATTCAAATCTAAATAAATTTCACCCTAAAATGATGTTAAACTCCAAAGACAATTCAAAATAGAAAAGTACTAAACAATCTAAATGTAATCCAAAATCAAACACAAAAAGTGAACAAATAAGTTTTCAAAATTGATCATTTTTGTGTCACTTATCCATTTATAATATTATAGTCTTGAATACATAAATCCATAATATTTTGTTTTTCTCTAGGGAACATATTTTTCTTTATCCCCATCTATAGCACAATAAAAAAAGTGTTAACTAATAATATTGAGACATAAACTAATAAATAATTAAATTAGGTGGATTGGTGAGTCAACCCGGCTCACCACGGGTTCAACTCGGGTGAGCCGGTTTGAAAATTGGCCCGTATCAAAAAATGGCATTTTTTTCAAAACTGACCCAATCTGAACTCGTGGTGGGCCGGAACACTAATTTTAGAACACCTATCTACTTTAAACTCTGTTTTCTAGGTTCTTACAAAATTAATTTTTTTCTATTAATATTACCTTTTATTAACAATTTTAAAAAAAATTTAAATAAAATTCAATGTAAAATATAAATTTGAATAAAGTTTAATTGTAAAAAATATTTAATACAAATATCAATTTTAATACAAATATTAGTATAATATTTATATAAATTAAATTTGATTTCAATTTGAAGAAGGACGAAATTTCTCAATTAAAAAAATTGTAAGTGAATTGAGACAATAAAAATAAAGAGATCAAATTAAGACTAAAACAATGACACGTACTATTATTACCTCGTATTGTTACTACCACGTGATATGATGTCAAGACACGTGACAATTTTTTGTTTTTAGAAAAAAAAAAGAATAAATAAAAATAAAAAAAAAATTGAAAAAAAAAATCACAAATGTGATATCTACATTGTTAATACAATACTAATTAAAAAAAAAAAAAAAAAAAAAAACTCGATTGTATCAAATGTCTCAAAATAAAACCTATTTAAAATTTTTTCTAAAGAAAAAGATAAAAGATATAATTTAACATTTTTTTTTTCCTAAGAAGTATAGTTATCTTACGTTTGGTTGAGTGTATTTTCTTTTAATCATGGTTTGACGTTATTTTCCATGATTTATATATATTTATTTTTTTACTTTAATAATTTTTCATATCATAACAAATGACTAATATAATTTTTTAAATGTTAGCACAAGTTAAATGTCAAATTTTATAATGATGTCTAAAATGAATTTATTTAGAATAAACAAAAATAGAGAAATATGAATCTCACTTATAATCTTGGACATGATTTGATAAAGATTAATGTTTAAATAAATTTAACTAAATCTTGTACGTTTTCTATCTAGTTTTTATGTTTGAAAATTATTTTATTAAAATATTTAAATCCTTACTCTTCTATTTGTCCTTTTTATATATGTACTCGCCATATAAGACAAGATATCAAGTCATCCAAGTAAATAAAATTCCTCTTCTTTGTAAAAAGTATCCTAATAGATGAGAATATCAATAAACAACTACAAAATTTAAATCCAATTGCAAATACACTGTTGTTATCGAATAACTATATCAAATATATAAGGACCATTTATTGTCAATGAAATAAGAAGAAAAAGAGAAAAATCAAGAACTCAATACAGAAATTTTACACAAAAATTTTCTATTCCCTTAATCTCGTTTTTCTATATATTCTTTTGACTCTCTTTAAATATATTAGCTATAATTAAATAAATTCATTCCATTTTTTATTACTTTAATTTATTAAAAATTAAATTTATTTTTATGATTTAAAATTACAGTGAATTCCAACAAAAAAGTTCAGATCTCAGTGACCAAGTTCCAATCCCACCCCAAGAATTAAAATCTGGAAATTTTAATCGAAACTGTTACTTAAATTCAAATAACATATGAATACCCTTGGTTACATCCACTTTTAAAGTGAATAAGCTCGTCTATCTTGTAAATATTAAGGAAGGTTATAAGAACAACATTGTTAGTAGTGGATTTTAGGTCTAACTTAATCTGGGTAGAATAATATCTCTAATAAATATCACTAAGATAGATTTTAATAGCTCTGATCCCATGATCGGAGTGAGTTTTAGACCTAACTCAATCTCACAAAACCGGCTTGTAAGATGAGATCTGCGTCCCCATTTATATATTATAAATTGGCCTTTATCTCTAATTGAAATTCCAACATAAATTATTACTATGATATCTAATCTATAATTCATGTGTATTTAATTGCTTACCATATTGGTTCGAGGTTCACTTACTCTAATTTATCACTTATTTTTGTCGTCTTGCTCCAAAATTTGTTTGATCCACTTTGAATCATGGAGACATGAATTTTAAAGTGTGAGTGTGCCATAGTTAGTTGCCAATACAAAAAGTGGCTCTTCATTATTCTAGCGGCCGACACCATTTTTTTTATTGTACAATCACCACTGTCTAGTTTACTCCTGAATTCTACAGTTTCACGCTGAAGCGCCATGGAAGCTAAAGCGGTTCAAGCCTTTCAATTTTCAGCAATGATGCATTCCACGAAGTCTGAGATAACAGGGCCAAATGACTCTCTCAGAATGTTTGGTGGATTTAAGAAACAGCTTTTTGTTTCGTCAACGTTTCACTCACCAAGACCTTCAACGAGGTTACAGCGAAGGACAAGATCTTTGGTGGTTGCATGTTTGCATAACAATATTCCAGGTTGTTGTGGAAACTATTTGTGAACAACGAATGCCATTTTTTCTTTCTGCCTTTAGCCTTCAAACTTACGTGTATATCTGTTTTGTATGTTACTCGTGCCAGTCTCCGTCAAAATAGTATAATGATAAAATCTGATTTGTGTAAATTTGTACAAATCAAAATTAATTAAGACATTAATGTTTCAAACGAGGATTGCACTCTTGCTCTTTGATATTTAGTGTGACTGACTACAGAAAGGAATTCTATAATTTGGACTGGTCATTTTGCAAACCAAAATTTGAATTACTTACTACTGATTAAATCTCAGCTGATATTTAAGGGAAGGCATGTGTTTGACCTATATCAGGTTTATAGATGTTATGAACAAGTGTTGCCAGTGCTAACATAAATTTTCAAATTTTACTCCTGTAGCGAGGACATTGGAATCTGAAACATTTCATGCTCCTGTTGATGAAAAGTTGATTTTGAAGGTATATAGCACGACAACCTTCGTTACTTTCGATTGATTTGAGGCCTTTTAGTGTAATGATGTTGCAACCTTAAGTGATAGTATATGTGATCATTATCTGACTCGAATCCGTAAAATTGCAGAGTAAATCACAAGAGATCGAGCCATATTTAAATGGGCGCTGTATATATCTTGTTGGTCAGTCTCTTGCAGAAGTTCTTGTGCTTAATTACATTGCAAGTACAAAATATTTTGAATTTGAGATGCAGGAATGATGGGATCTGGGAAGACAACTGTGGGGAAGATATTGTCACAAGCGCTTTCTTACGCGTTTTTTGACAGGTTAGCGTGTTAATTGCTCCTCCTTTCTTCTTTCAAAATGAAAAATACAGTATTGAATTTGAAGGTAACTGAAGCATAGAACATTTGAATAACAGACTGATATATCATCTGACTTTAAGGAGACGCAACAAATGTATTGTATCAGTAGGATAAACTTGGTCTTTTTTTTGGCATAGATTAAATTTCAACTGGACATGTTCTACGATCTCTTTTTTGACATTTATGAGAACAGTGATGCATTGGTGGAGGAGGAGGTTGATGGAACATCTGTAGCTGATATATTCAAGCACTATGGAGAGACATTTTTTCGTACTAAGGAGGTCAGTTAAAGAACACAATATTTCCAGATTACGTGTTCCTCACTCTTTACCTATCCCAGATACTAACTCCTCTCCTTATATAATACATATTTACACTTGCAAATTTGGAATTTGAAAAATAAAATTAGTTCGGTTTTGTGTTAGAGAAATTAAATATAAACTGTGTCAGGGGCATGAATCCTGCGTTAAGCCTTTTAAGACAGTGATGTATTGTACTGTATTATTCAAGTAAAGTGATGGAAATAAACACTTCAAACCTAAGCTTAACCCCCAGAGGAACTCCTCTGATGTAGTATACTGAATGAGTTTTGTTCATCCCTTCCATATCACAATTTCCCCTGTTTTACCTCACTCCTCTCCGTGTTTAAGTCACACCCACCTCATCTATCCATGCACCCCTTCTCCTCCCCTTTGTGGCATACCCCTCCAGGCCCTCTAGCAACATGGGTTATCAACCCTAAGTCCTTTCTGTGGGTAGTCAACAGTGCCACAAAAGCTTTTAAATGGTGTTGAAGTTGAAACCTAACAACAATCCTATGAGAGACATATGTATTTGTTGTAGTTTGTTGGGTAAAAAAAAGTCTCACATCAGAAAAAATAAGAAATGAACATCAGTTTATATACACATAAAATACGCTCATTCCAAGTATCCACTCTTTTTTCTAGGTTTATGGATATAGTTCTACACTTAGTTTGATCACTAAGTTCATGATCGTTTCTCTAACAGTTTGATTGATATCAACCTAAAGTTAAATTTTGGTTAATCTGTTAAATAACTAATGGTTAGGTTCACTGAATATTATTGTGATAAGAGGCCTTTTAGAGTGATATCAAAAGCAAATCCGTGAGGGTTTGGCCCAAAGCGAACAATATCTTATTAAATGTGGAGACTTATGTGTATGTGTGAGTGTGGAACTCCTCCCTACATAGTTCTACAGTTAGTTTGATCACTAAGTTCATGATCGTTTCTCTAACAGTTTGATTGATAGCAACCTAAAGTTAAATTTTGGTTAATCTGTTAAATAACTAATGGTTAGGCTCACTGAATATTGTGTTAGCTAAAGTGGTTGGCTTACTATCTAATGAATACACGTGGGAACAAATCACAGATGAATCTCTCAATTACTATTCTTCTGACTCACAAAAAGAACATTTAGGAATGCCTTGAATTCCTCTGTTTTTCCTCCAGGTTCAACTATCTCATTAACTGTTCATTCTACTTGCTTATTTAACCGTTGTAGACTGAGATATTGCGGAAGCTGTCAATGATGCATAGAAATGTTATTTCTACCGGTGGAGGTGCTGTTGTGAGGCCCATCAATTGGTATAATAGTTAACATACCAATTAGCAAAGTTTTACCTCCTATTGTGCATTAACTCTTCTCAATTTAGCTTCACACATGCTTATATATGGATTGCCAGGAAATATATGCACCAAGGAATTAGTGTTTGGTTGGATGTACCTGTAGAGGCATTGGCTCAGAGAATAACAGCCGTAGGAACTGATTCTCGTCCACTTCTAAACAATGAACCGGGAGATGCATACACAAAGGTAAATGATTCCTCTTCCATGACAGCAATCTAAGTAGGGTGATAGGATCAACTATTTTTTTCCCACTAAATAATTTAGTGTTTTACATCTGGAATTCACCTGCAGACTTTCATGCGTTTGTCTGCCCTCTTTGAAGAAAGAAGTGAAGCGTATGCAAATGCCGACGCTCGGGTCTCCTTGGAAAGTATGTCTGCAATTGTTATTCCATTTTTTAAATAAGAAATTAAGAATAGTGATTCTTTCCAGAATCCTTGTGAATACAGCATGGAAAGGAAATGCTATTTATAAACTCTTTTGACTTCTGCAACTAAACTTTTTTGGTCTTGAGTTCTGGGTAGTTAGTCTTTAAAGATTGTCAAATGCTAAAGCATGGAAATTCATATTGCTTTATTTTTCATTTCTAGGGTAATATATTCATGCATCATGGGCACTCTACATATAATCCATCTATTATTAAGTTATGTTCTTTTGTACAGATATGGTAGCAAAACTGGGTCAAAGAGATATGTCAGATTTATCTCCAACTGCTATTGCAATGGAGGTCTTCCACTTCTGTCCCGTCTTCTGAACTTCATTTTAGTTTGCTCGGGCTAACTAACATTTCCCAGAGCAAAAATTGTATATACATTTTGCATCATTGATACTTATTTGTGCCTATGTATTTCTCAGGCGCTAGAACAAATCAAAGGCTTTCTTATGAGTAAAGATGGCTGTTAAGCACGTTCTGGCAGAATCTTCAAAACAAGCATGTTTTGGTAATGCACAATTCTCTCTCCAAATTAAAATGGATATGAGAATGGCAGTGTATTGTATATATCCTTTTGTTTGGGAAAATAATGATGCATGCAGATATTCAGTGTTTATGCGTAATTTGTGTAAGCGTTATTTGACGGCATGCAGCGTTTAATTTTCACATCTTCTGTGATGTTTGTACTAATGTGAATTGGAAAAATCAGTGTGCATGCCTTATTCGCTGAGTTTGCAAGACAAGGGGTGCTGGCTCAAATCCACCATAATAAACAAAACTGTAATGATTGACTTCATGTTGGGTCAAACGTTTGAACTCTATTCACATATTGGACGTGAAAAAGTTGTGTTCATAATCTACATTTAATTAGATTTGACTCGAAACCAAACACTAATTTTTTTATAGACTTGATTTTGAATCTTTTTTTTTAAACTAGGTCTTTATGTATTTAAGATGATGTAATATCATATACATTTCTTGTTTTAATATTTTTAGGCTTAATAGTACTGATGGTTCCAATTTTTGTCTGTTTTGTTCGAAATAGTCCTAATTTTTTTAAAATGTTCAATTTAGTCCTAAAGATTGTAGTCCTAATTAGGTTCATACAAAAAGAAGGAATTGTTTGCATAACAAAATATGAATGATTTAGTTTATGTGATGAATAACTCCAAGTTGAGAAGTAGACAAATTTGAAAAACTGTAACTCTTCCATTTGGTGACATCGAATCAGATGATGACTGGATAACCGAAGAGGTAGATGATGTTGTTGAGATTGATCAAGTTGAAGGTAAAAATGATGGTGAAAATGTTCACTTAGATGGAGCAACAACAGATCCTACTCTAGATGCTTTTGATCTTGATAACTAGACCTGTCAAATAGGCCCCTATAATAGGTCCTAGCCCTAGCTCATGTGGGTTGGGGCCAAAAAAACTTACAGAGTCATAAAAGCCCTTTATTAAAAAAGCCCCCAGGACTAAAAAGCCCCAAAGCCCTGTGGGTCAGGGTTAGTCCATGGGCTTTTCTTTTTAAAAAAAAAACTAAATATCCAACAATAAATTTCATTTTTACAAAGAAAAAAAACACTTAAATGTTTCTTGCTTTTGCATTACTGACTAAGTCCTTACATAAAAACTTAAATTATTTACAATAAAATTGTAATATATATATATATACACTTTTATAATTAAATTAAAATATTTATTAATTTTTATTGAAAAATACACATACACATCTGGTTTTACGATAACCTACTAATGAAAATAACTTACACAACATATATATATATATATATATATATATGACATAAATATTAAAAATTGTAGTTTTTTTTTCATATTTAGTCTCATAATTTTTAGTTAAATTTTTTAAATTTTAAAATTTTAAAAAATATAAGTATCAAAATTAAAATTAAAACAACTCCTATTATTATTTTTTACATATTCCATATATTTTAAAAAATATATATCAGTAATGTATCATAATACTGTCTATTCATATCTAAGATAATTTATACTTTAATAATATGTTCTTTTTTTATGAAAAGAAATATATCAGTAATGTTTTAACATTCTTTCTTTTCTTTCATATTAAGTTTAAAAAAAGAAAATAAAAGAAATATGAAAAGTATGAAAAGATGGAAAATAGAAATAGTATTTAATTGCAGTGAATTTATTAATAATTAGAAAAGAGGAAATGAAAAGTTGATGCTATAGAAGACCATAATTTTAGGGGTCATAGGGGCTTAACCCGACCATACTGCAATGCTAACCCATTTAATGGAACTAACGGGGCTAGAGGCTTTGAAAAGGCTCCTATAGTGGGCCGAAAAAATAGGGGTTAGCTCTATGAAAGGCCAAGGCTGGCCTTGGGGTTCTTGAGAAAATTGACAGCTCTATTGATAACATAACATTTGAGGATAATGAGAATACACAACATTCATCATAAGAAGAGTTTGATGAGAATGATGATGGAGATGATGATGCCATTATTAGAGGATAAGAAGAGTTGGATAAGAATGATGATGGAGATGATGATGTCATTATTAGAAGATTAAGCATAAAGACTTTGATATTTTAATTTATGTTTTACATTATATTTCTATGAACAATATTTCTATAGACTTATGTATTTGAATTTATATGATTTTGTTATCTTATTTAAATTAGGATGTTATTTTTTTTTTTTGCATGCAAAGTAATCTTTTATGAGTTTATGAGTCGAATTTATTGAACTCTCACGAGAATACATAATCTCTTGAGTTCAAGAACCTTGATCCTAATTATCAGGCAGAATTCATGGACCAAATGTCATGTAATTACACACGTTTACAAATCTTAAAGCACATGAAAAATGAGCTACACATGAAAGGAATGAAACATGCCACTCGGGCTAATCGTGATAGGTTTTGGGTTCGGCATCATTTTGCTAGGCGAGACTCCACTTATGCTCAACAAACCTTGTTTGGTTGGTCCAAGTGAATAAAGTCTTCATTTCTCCTTCCTTGGATGGATCTTCACTTCCTTCTTGGTCTTCCTCATCATGCTTCTTGGATCTTCATCATCATGCTATAAGTGATGGATCCTGGAATGGGATCTTGGCTTGAACCTAAGTCATAACTACCCTATCAGTACTCAATACTCTCAACTTCGAACCTTTTTGCACATTGTCCCATCCAAACATACAACAACATTCCTCATAAACACTTAAAAATGTGGATCAAAATATAGATTTGCATCAAGTTAGGTGACATCAAAGTTGCAGTCATATCTTCGTTCAATGGATGCAACGCCCATTGACAAATAAATGCCCGACAAAAAGTGTACACAAAATCACCACCCTTTCCAACCAAGAATGTCATGTCTTCTTCCCAATCACCACTTCTCATGTAAACCCACGCGCAAGATAACTTCATTCCAATACCCACCTTTTCTTCATAAACGATGCCTCTGTCCAAAAACTGTTAATCAATCACGATGACACATAGTTCCCACCTCCCACGAGCAATAATATGTTCTTCAAAAACGAAAATGAAACCCTAAACACATTTTTCTCATAATACTCATTCCCAACCAAGTCAAAACCTTAGGAACGGAAACTTCATATGAGCGGGATAGAAAAATGTTTCATTTTAATTCCCTCTTCTTGACAAACAAAATTCTTGAGCAAAGAATCCAACTTTGCATAACTGATAATTATAACATGCTAATAACCTGTATCTTTCTGTTTGGAAAAAGAATTATGCATACACCAACAACATATTTGGTGTTTAGGCGTAATTTGTGTATGCACATTTTGACAAGAATTATGTTGAACTTTTTGGACAAAATATTGAGAATGCATGAATTTGGGTTACAACCAGAGTATAAATTTTCCTAAATAAATGCTGTTAGAAGGTAGGTATTCTTGGACCTGGTTGGTTTAAATTAAACCAGCTTATAGTTTCCTGGGAGAAACTGAGTGTACAAAAATGAAAGGAAATATTTTATTGAGAGATAATAAACAGGTATAGATATACATTTCATGACATTACCAGAATAACTGGCATATGAAACTTGTACACCAGTAGATTTACTTACAGAAGCACTGCTAGTTGAGCAGCTCCAGTTATTCAGAACTTCACATACAATGGCACAAACACTGGAGCGATAAAGAAACTTATAAGAGATCAAGTGGCAGGAATTCAAAGTAAAGTTTAAAAAATGCTTACAAGAGAAAGGTCACAAGGAAACAGAAGAACAATGCACAACAGAGGAGCCTTTGGGAACAGAAAGAACTTTCCCAAACCAACCAAGTTGACCCCACAGTTTTCCATCCGGATTCTTCTGCACTCCAATCTCAGCGCACCAAATCTCCATTTCTTTCCCATTCTCTCGGCACTCCCACACCACACACAATTTCCCACCCAAATCAGCCATGGTGGCCCCACAAAGAAACCTAGGCAAGCCCTTCTCCAACCCCTGCAACTCTTCCCACACACCGCGCCCCACATCGAACCCTTTGATTTTCCCCAAATAGTCGTAGCAGTACAAAATACCCTCCACCACGCACGCCCTACCTCTCCACCCGAGATCCAATTCTCCCCCTACGCTCTCCCAAGATCCGCTGCGCGGCTCGTACGCGACGCCGCCGCGGTCCGCCATCGCGTACACCTTGTCGCCGAGGACCGCGCTGGCGTGCATCCACTTCTCCCGGACCTCGGGGGGACTGGCCACCCTCTCCCAGCGCCCAACGTCGGGGTCCAGGACCTCCGCCCAGTTGGCGGAGCGGGCCCACGTGTCAGCGATGCAGCCACCGAGGACGTAAATCTTTCCACCGAGGACCCCCGCGGCGGCGAACTCCCTAGCGACACGCATGCTTGGACCCGGAAGCCAGCGGTGGAAGCGGCAGTCAAGGAGCCAGACGTGGGGGGAGGGGACATCGTTGATGGAGCCGCCGAGGACGTAGATGGTGGAGCCAAGGACGGCGTAGGCGGAGCCCACTGCGGGGGAGGGAATTGGGGGGAGAGGCGCTAAGAGGGGGCTAGGGAGTGTGCGGTGGAGCGTGAACCACTGGAGGGAGGAGGCGGGCGTGCGGAGAGTGAGGTAGAGGAGGGGTTGCGTGCAGTCGAGGAGGCAGCGCGTGGTGAAGAAGAGAGGGGTGGAGAGGAGGGTGCGGAAGGGTTTGGAAACGAGGGGTAGGATTGGGTGGTGGCAGCGAGGGATGCGTGCTATGCAGTTCAAAGCGACGTCGTCTGGAAGGGACGGGATCAGGTTGTTGGGTGGTGCCTTTGGTGCCTCTGCTTCTCCTTCTGAAGAAGTGGGTTTCCACATGGCTTCTGTTGTTCTCCAATGTTACTTACTCATCCATCTCTTTTCTTTTTCTGCCTTCTCAATGTCTTCTCATACAATTAAACTAATATTATTTTATTTTCAAATTTTATTTATATTTTTTATTATTATATAAATAAAATATTTTATTATTAAAGTAAGTTGCCAAATTATTTTAAAATTGGTATTTATTGTGACATCCCAAAATTTACATGACATGCATATCATGTAGTCTAGACATCATCATTTATAATAAAGGAAAGCAGTCAAGAGTAATTAAAAAGGATTACAGTCATCTTTAGACGGTATAATTTGGAAAACTTAGAGAACTAGAGTTTCTTCCTTAAATTACAGAGAGTTTAAAACTTAGAACATGACCTCAAAATATCCTAGGATAAGATAATTAAAGCCTACAGAACTAGACAGCAGCATTTCCTTCCCTATCAAGAGTTGTTTCCAAAGTATCTCCTCACCATCTACTCCCATCCAAGTGGATGATCATCGCAAGGGAAACAAACACTAACATGGCACAAACACAAGAAATTGGAAGGGTGAGCTAATTATATAAAAAACATACAACATAGAGCATGTACAAACAAGATATTAATTTAAAACAAACAAGATAAAACATTCATCCTATCATGTTAAATACTAGACTTGACTCGTCCGGACTTTAGAATAATAGTCGAGCTATGGCGGGTCATACACCGTGGTGGCTTGTGATACTTAGGCTCCACCGCCTTGGGCTCCACCGCCCTAGGCTCCGCCATCCTGCCACACTCATGAGGTTAGTCTGTTCCGCACCTTGGAGCATGATGGAAGCCTCTAAGACTAAGACCTCCTGCTACTCCTCACCACAGGGTTCAGTCCTCTCTACGTGAGAAGAAAGACCAGTGGAGCGTCAGGAAGACCCCCAAGATTGAGCTTCCTACTTTCATTCTAAAACACTAAGAATCTCACCAAGAGATTATACAGAGATGGAACTTGGTTTACCACTTGAATCGTACTTTCATCATTTTGTAATCATATACTTTTGCCACAATCAACATATACCTAATCACAACAATATACATCTTTCAACCCATCACAAGATTTATAACATAAATCTTATTACCTTTCATATGCATTATCATCATAACATTTATCCACAAAATTTCAAGTTCTAAAATTAAAAGTAATTATTTAATCAAAAGAATAAGTTAACCAACCTTTCGCATACTTCAACCCTGGAGTGTAACATCATTCATAAGAAGATCCAAAAGGCAATACAATTACTCATCTTCTATTCCACTACCTATGTAGTAACCTTTCACGTAATACTCTCTCAAACAAAAATATCAAACCAAGAAAATACTAGAACTTCTCCCGTACACCTTTACTTTTAATTTCCTTAAAATCAAATGAACCCATCCTATTCAAATATTCAAATTTCAAATCCAAATAAAAATTTCCTCTCTTAAACATAACTTTCCATATATAAAATAATAAATACAACAAACTAAAACGTGTTTACATTAAATTCACGACCATTTCTTTATTTAATTATTTTATCATATATATATATATATATATATATATATATATATATATATATATATATAAAATATTCGTAATATATTAATATAATATTTTAATGTTACGTATGTGTAATATATATATAATCCATACATTAATAGTATAATATATTATGATACTTATTA
>NW_014542924.1:772267-797379 GCF_000741045.1 Vigna radiata var. radiata | reverse complement strand
ACAACATATATATATATATATATATATATATATATAAAATTCGTAATATATTAATATAATATTTTAATGTTACGTATGTGTAATATATATATAATCCATACATTAATAGTATAATATATTATGATACTTATTAATTCTAAATAATTTATAATGTTCTCTTAATTATGAAACTGCCTGCTAAATTATTCATTACATGTTTGCTTTCAACCTTACCTCACTACCCAATTGGTCACCAGAGAGGTCCAGACGTCTGAACGCATCAGACTCACCTTCGGCGCTAGCACATATGACTAGTCACAACTAAATGGACCACGTCGATCAGTGATGTGCTAACTCAGGTTTTTAAGTCCCCTCTATCCTACCAACAAAATGCTCTCAACCAGCCCCTTATGATTTATTTAAGTCATCCAAACTGTTCTATTATACTCTAGACCTCAAATGCCCAATTTTAACATTTCACTTCTTCTTATAGTGACCTAAAACAGTGCCTGTGCATTTAGATGCTACCCAAATAGTACTAATTAAGTCTGACCCTAAACCTTTCCCAAAACATAATCAATCACAGTAACTAACTCAGTCCCAACTAACACAGACTATATTCATCAAACATCAAACATCAAACAATAACTAATCACAGTAACTAACATAGATTATATTCATCAAACATCAAAAGTAACTAATCAAGTAACTAACACAAATTATATTCATCAAACATCAAACAGTAACTAATCACAGTAACTAACACGAATTATATTCATCAAACAGTACACAGGAAATCAATCATGATTCATACTTTGTACAATCAAGTTCATACCCAAACCAAATACATAAAGTAGTAACAACACAGTCCCAACAGAACATCATATTTTTAAATTAATCATGCATAAAACACTGAAACAGGTTCAATAAAAAGAATAATTAGCTCCCCTTACCTGTGGGTTGCACTGAGCAGTATACCCAAGGTGCTCTAACAGTGACCCATACAGCAGGATGCTCACCAACCCTACAGATCACCAAATAGGTGATAGAATGTAGCTCTGAGAGCTAGAATATACTGAAAATGAAAAGGAAAACATACAAGGCATACGCAGCCAGTAAAACTAAAAATCCTAGGTCCTAAATAGTGAAAAAGAAAGGGAAAAAGGCTTATCGGGTACGAACAAGAAAACTGTTCGGTTCAAAGGATAGCTCTTGGCACCGCGAAAGTTAAGATACCTTTAGGTTACAACTCAAAGGGTTCAATGTTGGAAGATTTTAGAGAGAAGGCAGAGCACATTCTTGGAGAGAAAATAGCTCTATCTAGAGAGAGAAATAAAAGAGCAGAAATGGGAAAGTCTGACTTTTGAGGGGGACCCCTTCCTAAGGTCTTGGGTCCTTAGTGTATGGGCTGACTGCCCCAACATAGGCCCAATGGCCTTATTATTTTTAAAACCCTTACATTTATCATAGAATTTTTCTTTTATTATTTGTTTATTTATTTAATAGTTGAATTTTTGTTCAAATGTGTAATCTTTGAAAGTAACATCCTCAGGTGATGTGACCTATTCTTGGCAGCTTGCTTATGACCTAAAGTGCTGATAATGATTCACTTGTGTGATCCAAGAATGAACCTAAAAGTTATTAGACTTAATTTTTTTCTAAATGAAAAGAGACGAAACTTTCTTTTTTTCATTTATTGAGCGGCACTGGAGTTTGGAGTTTGGAGTTGGGCTCAGACACTCCCCTGATAATTTAGGTGTATAAACGGTTTCTATAAATCAATTTGTATTTGAACTTATATTAAGTAGTTCGAGAGAAATTGATTTCGTTTTTTTTCTCTCTTAAAACTCATTAACGTGATCACGGAGAGATTTCCCCACGTATAAAGACATTAAGTTCTTGTATCAAATTTCAGGTTCTAACTCGTGATGTTTGTAGGGATGCAGGTGAAGAGGTCCAACATCTGACAAAAATCTGGACGTCATTTTAAATTCAAACAGCAATAAGATAATATTACCATAATCCAATATTGAACACTAAATGTCCTCCAACTTCACATAATCTAAAACTACAGGAAGATAGAAATGAAACAAGATAACATGAAGGTTTGTGAAAGCAGAGATGAATCTGATTCATGATTCTCACTATTTCAACCCACCAGTCAAATACTTTGTGGTGCGTAATATATACAACAAAGTCAGAAAACAAGAGATGATTCTGAAAAACCATCCTAATAAAATAACAGTAAAGCAACAAATAGAAAAAGTAGTGTGCAAAGAAATAGTGACAGTTGTAAAAATAAAAGGAAAATGTGTCTTTCTCACAGTTTGTAAGATAAATTTTCTTTTGCATGTTAAGTGTCCATGTACCAAATGAAAACGTATGCAGCAAGAACTTGAAGTATTGAAACAGAATGTGGATATTAGCTATTCAAATTGTTCACTTTAGTATTGTATGGCTATGTATATCAAATCAACTTCGCTACTTATCCCTATTAGATACGGAATTAAGAGGTTCGATATCCACAAAAGAGAAAATTGAAGTCAATTTAAGAACAAAATAAGATTCACCCTCCATGAAGGCGGCTTAACATTCAAATTAAATACCTAAACCACAAAAGGGTGTGCCCCAAAAAATAAAAAATAGTAGTTATTGAGAACAACAAACAGGAAGAATGGTGAAGAACACAATAGTTCACATAGCAAATAAGCATCCAGCAAGAAAGCATGAAGAGTAAATGCAACAAGAAGAAAAAAAATGAGAAGGGGAGAGTAAATTAGAGAAACTGCGTCCACCAAAAGGGCTAATCGATTCTGGATGAAGCAAAAGCCATAAGAGGTTACTTCATACACAACGTAGTTTTTATCAGCCAGATTTTGCTTCTTAGAAACCAAACATCCCGAATTTGGGCCAAAAGTGATTTGATCAGGATACGAATGCAATTGGATGCAACCACCACGAAACCAAACATGCACTTCCAACACTAAAGAGTGCACAAATAGCTAAAGACTGCACATACAAAAGTATAGCTGATTGTACTCCTACGTTACAATTACATTATGACATTCAATCTTCTGAGATATTATTTTGTTAATAAACATTTCTATGAAATGGTACTTGATATAAAATAACATACCACTTTTTTCATATTTAAACGAGCATGTTACATAATATTGCAACACTAAGAGATCGGCATTATTCTTTTTACAAATTTCCATTGAAGCATCCAGCCTTCTCAAATTACTTGACCCCAACGCAAGCACCCAGTTTTTATTATCAACATCATGCATACTGTAGAACTTTCCACTTAACTTAAGCTTCCGTCAAAAAGAGAACTCTTCAACTTTACACTCAAAAAGGAATTCCATAATCAAAGCCGGCCATACATTAAAAGCATTTCTCTGAGTCTGTCTGCCTCTCTCTCCAAGCCATCAAAGCTCACCGAACTTGCAATTCTCCAACCCCAGTTCCCAAACTGCATGTCAGGGGATCAACAAATGTCATTTTTTATTTATTTATTTCTTGCGGCGGTCCAGATGTTACAAGTCATCTAACACATTTTTATTTTCTTTGTTCAGGTTGAATAGATCAAAATGTTGCCCGAACAAACAATGAACATCATGCATGACATTTTACCTGAGTTGCGGGAATATTCATCCTGGCAGAACTACCCAATCCAAGAACATCTTGCATAGGTATTATTGCTGTTTGAGAAACAGAGCCCAATACTCTCTGGATTAGAGCCCAAGAAATGTCATCTCCCTCATTTAAGGAAAGATAACTTAATGCCTGAAATATAAAATGAAGAGGGAGATTAACTCTTCCCTCAACTTGGTTAAAAAATGCATTTCATTACTTCACAAAGACAACCAAACCTACTTTGGATTTCTCTTCTTGGTTCAAAGCTTCCCACCAGCCTCTGCTCTGCAGCAGAAAGGCAATTCTTCTCAAGGTTTTTAGTATTGACAGGTAATATTTTTTAAGACATGACAAAAGTATACAAATAAAACAACTAAGATATCTTAAGTTATACATCAATTTCAATAGGTAAAACATTCTACAAAAGAGGAAAATGTGGGTTCTCCATATAGAAAATCTTGTCTAAGTGGGCACAATCTATTAGATATTGTTGAATAGTTAATGAGCGGGGAGTGAGTTAGAAAAATAACGCATGTTGCATTTAAATAAGAAAAAAGGGATGAGAGAGCGATAGACATCTTTTCAATTTGTGAGGTAATATGAGCCTTTTTGGACATTAAATGGTGCTGAACCTCAAAGTTCAGTAGTATGTTCGTTCTATTTGTATACTGGAAAGTTCTTCCCCAGATTTTATAATTAAGATATCAGATCCCTACCCTATCACAATCTTCGATTGATTTCTGCAAAGCAAACACCCAGGCCTATAAGATAGATATGCAACTGGCAGAAGAAATTCTTACTGTGTCATTGTCATGAGTCCCTGTATAGACAACTTGATTGCCCTCATGATTATGAGGCAAATGAGGGTTCTTAGCATCGCCTCCAAATCCTGGATAAAGTAATATAGATAAAAAAATATTCAGGCACTCTGACTTTAAATTACTTGGAGCATGAAACTGAACATCGTAAACAAAATTAGTAATCAATCATTACCGAACTGGAGAACAGCCATTCCAGGTGCTCCAATGGATCTTCTTAGTTGGACTACATCCTCAGTGATAACTCCCTTTCGTAAATCACAAACCCATAATTTTACAATGAGTACCCTAAGAAAGAGTCGTGATTGAATGAAAGCAATGATCTCATGGTTTGAATATGTTTTTATTCCTGAAAATTTGGGATAAGTTTGATTTGGCTCTCAAATTTAAAATTGATTTTTTTAGTCCTCGTGAAAAATATTTGGTTTATTACTTTTGTCCCAAGTACAGTTAAGATTTGTGCTTGTTATATAACTAACAATTATAAATTTTTTACATGACAATCTATTTCAATTTTGTATTCTTACCATCAAATACCCTACCACATTTATTTTCCTTTCAAAGTATTTATGTTGACTACATTATATAAGCCGTTTGAACAAATAGACTAAAACAAACTTTTCTGTCAAATGATAGGGACTAAAAAGATCCATTTTAAAGTACCAAAAACAACTTAGTTCAAATTTGACAAACTAAAATCATATTTAAACCTATTGAGTTTGTTTTATAATGCATACCAGGTCTTCTGCTATTATATTAATCCTTCCAACAGCGCTGAAAATGGCATCAAACAAGGACATCCCAGGTCCTACCTATAATTTAAATGACAAAGAGGATTATAGTTTGATCAAATAGATTTAAAAAATGAACATGAGAGGTTCTGACCTTCCAATTTCCAAGCATAGCTACTTTTGCTTCTGCACATTTGTAGAGGACACACATGTCACAACAACCCACCAAACAAGTGAAATAAGCTTATTCTAGAGTGCATACTTACCAGCGGGAACAGCCCAATATCCAGCAAATCCTCTAAAGTGGTCAATCCTAAATTCATCAAACAGATTTTGTGCTCGTTTAATGCGACGTATCCACCATGAGTATCCATCTTTCTCCATGGCTTTCCAATCATACAGGGGGCTTTTTCATTAAAAGTTGACAATATAAAACGTGAAAATCAGTAATCTATATGGGACAGGAAACCTTCTACAATATACTACAGTATAACATGATATTAGTTATTACGATTAAGAAAAAAAAAATACCAAGGAGAAAAAGGCTGAAATAGGGTCTAGAGATAGTTAAAAAATCATACATTGACTAGAAATAAGACCTAAGCAATCCTCTCCTGAGCTAACTTTGGGTTTGAGTTAGTTCCTGTTCTTTTCTTATAGAAATATTCAGGCAGGAAGGGTACATTGTCGTATACAAGCACAGATGGCTAAAGCATGAACAGTGAAAGAAACTAAATTGAGTTAGGACAAGTCAAAGAAGATGCCTTTTGATCATAACCACAGAAGCAGATAAAGAATCAGGATGAGAATTGAATAAAAAGCATGGAAAATCGAGATATATCAAAAAAATATTTATCATGGTATTAACTTCAAACCTGCCCCATAGCTGACCAGTTTCACTGAATGCATCAGGAGGAACACCACTCACTAAAAGAGGAAAGCCTTTCCGGTTCTGCCAGACAAATAGAGATATTTTATGATAAAAAAGGTACAATTTGCTCCAAAAAATTAAAAATGTTATATCAGACTTCAGAGACATTCTTTAGGGACTACTAACCAGTAAAAACTGCTTCTTATTTGCCCAAACATCTGCGCTATGATAACCAACATATATTGGCATGTCTCCCATTATGCTGATTCCCTTACTCTGTGCATAGCTGCGGACTTTCTGCCACTGCCTTTGAAACAAGAACTGTTGGGCAATAAATACATTTATCTGCGTGCAAAAGTATAAATGAATCATCAATATCCCTTCTGGGCTTATAGTACAAGTGTAGCAATAACAAGTAGACGAAAACTTGAGCTATAAGGATAATTTATGTCCTTACAAAATCTTGTTTCTGTTGGTAAATGTCTTCTAGAGCTACAAGATGGCGATTTTTTAAAGGTTCGGGCCAATTGTACCAGCTGAATTTGTTTAAACTGTCATCAATAGCAGCAAAATATGCTGCATCTTCAAGCCAGCCTACAGCATTGCGAAGATATTACTAGTTAAAACCATATCAAAGAAAGAAATTCCTCGAATGATTTTTGAAAGACTTTCCAAATTAAGTCTCGCAAAATGATAAATAAGAGACATTAAAAAAGATGTATGTATCTTCAAACCCACAAGAAACCTCTCCATGTTTAAGTCCTCTCTGCCCACTCAGTATTTTACATATTACCACCACCAATCCTAATGTTTCATATTTTTTTTTTCTAGCTTGAACTAATTATCTTGTTGCAATTGTTTGATTGGAATTTGCGATCACAACAAACTTCCAGATTTTACTTATTTTCCCGTTTGAATTGTTTTCAATAAACAAAAAGCTGCATTAACTGGGGAAATAGCACAAATAGGAGGACAAAATCCAAAAAGGCTGTGGGAAAAAAAAGGTAAAAGAACAATGAAAATATGCACACGACTAACTGTGCACTTACATATAAATAATATATAATAATTGTATAACCAAATTATTATTTCAAAAGCCACTGAAGTTAAAAGAGATACATGCAAATCACATAGAACTGAAAAAGAATGAGTGTCTCACTTGATATGTCAGGGTCTCTTCGAAAATTCTCCAACTCCGTTTTGAGTTCTCCTTCACTTGAAATGAGCCTCTCTGCAGCCTATATATGGAATTTCAAAAAGAGGAAAATCGATATAAAACACCAGACACACAAAGATGCCTATGAAAAAAAGGAAGAGTCACAAAAAATAAAATAAAAAAAAAAGGCAGATGGACGAGGTGAGGAACTATTCTAGCAATAATAAAGCTGTAAACACCTTACTTTGGTTATCAGAGGATCCTTAAGGTCAGCAACAACTGAAAAGTTGACGCGCTCTGTATCACTGCATTCATTTAACAAATCGTTGAACAAAAGGAAATTACAACAAATAAAACTGGAAAACTACGCGACTCACATCGGTTGTGGAAGCTCGTGTTTTTCCAACAACCCATCGTCAACGAGGCCTTGAAGAGAGATCAACAGCGTGTTGCCACAATTCGCGTCCTGAAAATCGCAATGTAACAGGAAATGCATTACACCGAAATTTTTGAGAAAAAAAAAATAACTATCTGAACCGAATCGAATCGAACCTGGCCAGAGTAAGGGGATCCTTCTTCGTTGGCTTTTCTGCCAGGCGGCACGAGAGGAAGAACCTGCCAAACGGAGCAACCGGCGCGGTGGAGCCAATCGATGAAACGGAAGGCCTCGTGACCGAGATCGCCGATGCCATGGGGCCCTCGAAACGACGTCGGATGGAGTAGAATGCCGCATCTTCTGCGAAGGTCGGAGTTGGGAATCCAATCGCTGTAGTTGTCGGGCAAATCTTCACCTAGGGAAACGCTGAGTTGCGTTAACGAGGAGAAAGCGGAAGCGGTGGGGAATGAGAGAATCGGTTTGGGGGGTTTGAAGAGAGTTGGGCAACGCTGGTGTGGGAAACACACCGAGATGTTCAATGCGAGAGCCATGTGTTATCTCGGTCTATCTACAAATTTCAGTGTGAATTTGGAAAAAGAAAATCAGCACTTGAAGAGTAGAGTGAGCGGTGGCAGGAAACTCGTGAAGGCACAACCAGACAGAACATGTCTGTCATCATCACAGTGTGATCCGAGGCAAACCCAACGGACAACAATGTATGAAATTTGCACATTCCATCATGTCTTATCACTTACTATTACAGTGAATAACACTGAACTGTGATATTTTTGTTTTCCTTTACTTTCTAAATTTTCAAAGAATTATCATTGAAAAGAACTAATATTTCAAAGTAAATTGGGTAAAGTGGTATTCAATAGACCCATGAACATAAATGTGGCTCTGATTAATCAATTATTTTAACGATACTTCCTTAAACAACAAGGTAAAAGGAAAAGAAAAATAGGTAAAGGAGGAGGAAGGTGAGAAAAGGGAAAACACACACTACGAGGAAAGAGAATCGGTGCTGAAGAGAAGGACGAAGATTTTTTTTCTGGTCTGTATCAGAGGTGAAGGGGTGTGGTTTGGTTGTTTCTCAATGTAGTAGCAGAGTTCGAATCTAATGGTTTGGATGAAGGTGAGTGAGTTAGCTATATCCATTTTAATTTTTTACTTTGCTAATCATATTTTGATAATGAGAACGTTTAAAAAATATTTAAAATATACTAATCACAACGTATGCATTATAAAAAAAAATTATTAAAAGAATTTTTTTCTTTCGGATAAAAAAGTTAAATTGTTTAGATGCATCAAGTGAAAATTTGATATAAAAAGTTTTTTAATAAATGTGAATGAATCTGATTATCAATAAGTTAAGAGAAGATGGACAAAAAAAAGTTTAAATAATCACAAGTGAAAATTATTAAATTCCGAAAATTAGTTGTAGAATTTAGAAGATTGATGTAATTAACAATCTATTAGTTGAAGCGAGTTTGATCACAATCACGTGATACAAAACTTAAAAACACTTTTTCCATTTATTTTTACCTTACAAAGGCTTAAATTTAAGTGTTTTGAGTCCATTTCCTTCCTTGTAAAAATTTAGTTAAATCTTGATACAGCAGCGGTGAGAAGATGGCAGGCGCAAAAAAAAATCCCCTCAGCTCTCTTCAAATAACACCATTACAACTCAACCTAAAAGAGACAATATAAGAGTAGCTAACTTGAGCAGACCACATCGTTTTGGAGTTTGTACCTTGGTCTTTCATTTCTGGCATGCAGAATCCTAAAAAAAATGAAAGGGAACGTGATTATATAAGACCTTGTAAATTTTGATGAGCAGAAAACCTAAACGCTAATGAAAGGTTGGAAAGTATAGATAGATATAAGATGAGAGAAGGCATGAGTAGACAGAAGAACCTGAATTACTACGTAGACTAATCCTGGATGGGATGAATCCTAATTCACCCAGAAATACAAATGAACCCTCTGATCAAACTCACTGTACATCATTAATCTCATTGTGAATTAAACCCTCACAAAAAATATAGTAAGATCGGGTCCACTATTCCCCTGCAAGTCCGGGCTCATCATATACAGAGTCTCCGAATCCTTCGATCCCACTACGTGCTCGAAGGGTGCTCGCATGTACGCCAAATCTCCTCCCTCGCCGCCACCGCCTTCCTCAACCTCCGATCTCAACGGAAGAACGCCGGCGCCCATCGACACCGCCTTCAGAACCTCCATCACGTACAGGTCCTCCTCCGTCGCCTCCCTCCGCACGCCGTACCCATGCTTCTTCCCGTTGCAGTACATTGTCCACAAGGGTTCCTCCGAGATCCTCGTCTTGTCCTTCTCCGAACGCTTCTCACACTCCAGCGCCACCCTCACCATGCCGTTGGCCAAGTCCTTCTGCAAGGTGTTGGTGTGCATGGAGAGCTCGACCACGAGGGACGGGAGGCAGCGGGGGTTTTCTTGGACGGCGAGGCTGACGCGGCCCTTACGGCGGCCGAAGAGGGTGCCGGTGACTTTGACGCCATTGTTGATGGTTTTGTGGAGGTAGTTGTTGTTGTCTGGGGGGAGGGAGGGGAACTTGCAGGAGGGAGTTATGATTGGTAGGGAGCGGAAGACGGAACGGAAGACGCGGATGACTTTGGGTTTGAGGCGTTTTTTTTGGGAGGGTCGGACGAGGGAGAGGGACATTGGTGGTGGTGGCGGCGGAGGTGGTTGTGCTGGTTCTGCTGCTGAAGATCTTTTCTCCCCCATTGGTTAGCTTTCACAAACCTACAGGAAGAGAAGATCAATGCCATGAGAGAGAGAGAGAGAGGAAGGTTTTCTTTGTTTCAAGTTTTTGAAAGCCCACGTTCTCCTTTCTTCTGCTTTTGCGGCTTCACATTCCTATTTATCTGCTCACTCGTTCACCACCTATGCATATTCCTTCTCCATCCTTTCTTTAAATAGCTTTTCTTCTTTACTCTTACATAATCTTTCATACTCTCAAGGTCCTACACATCAAACACACAAAACAACAAAATTAATCTCTCTACTATCATTAATCTCATCAAAATAACTATTTTCGTGTCTGTGTGTGCCTATTCCTCAAAAAGACTTTCACAAAAAAACAGACACAAATACCTTGGTGAATATCGAAAGTAAAGTATGTCGAGTAGAAATTCAAGCTTTGCTTCTCTCAAAAATAAGTATGCGGTTAAATTTTTAATGGTTGGTGACTTTTATTCAGTGTTATGTTGTTATTGGTATTATTATTTTTATTACAAACTCTACTTTTTTATTTCTATTTGCAGTTGTTATGAAGGAGAACGTCCTTAGTCCAAAACATCTTATGCTTAAGCTATTTACCATGAAACTTTAAAAAGAAATTCAGCAACCTTTTTATGGTTTTAACCTTTTAAATGGTGCTGCAAATAAATGAACAAGTTCCATACTAATAAATAAATAATGAAAAATAAATAATAAAGTTGTATTGGAAGTAAATATCTTTTTCGGTGGCAGTTAGGTGTCAAGATTATTTGTGTTGTACAGGCTGTGATGAAAACAAACAATTAAAATATTACTATATTAGTTATAAAATTAATGAAATATAGGTAATATTTATTGTTTGGAATTTTAAAAACTTTAAAAATTATTTTAATCTTTTTTGGCAGTTTTAAACATTTAATAAATATTAAAAGATAACAAAAAAATTATATATTTTGTGACAAATTTTAATTTTCAAAATATAGTAAAATATTATAAAATAAAAGTAGATTTTGTAGCAATTTTTAACCATTAGTATTTTTTTATTTCTTTTCTAGCAACAATATTAGTGTTTAAAATATTTTTAACATAAATTGTTATTGATTTGTGTAATTTTGACTGTTATTTTAACTGTAAAAAATTTAATTTTAAGAACCTAAAAAATAGAGTATTAAAGTAGATAAGTGTATTAAAATAATGAGACTGATTATTTTATTTTAAAATAATCTTATAATATAAATAAAATTTTATAAACGCGTTGCATTACTTTAAGAACATTTTATCTCTCTAAAACACTATTCCCTCCCGTTTCTCAGCCTTCTCTTTATATTTTCTTACAATTGGGTTGTTGGTTTGACAATCAGGAGGTATCTAGACAATTCTAGCTTTAAGGACAACAATCTAAATCGATCAATTTCTTGTTTTGAGTCAGTAAGTTGTTTTACCTTTTCCTCCGTACGTTTTTGGGCTGTGATCATCCAACGGTTTCTGTTTGGATGTATCTAGTGACTTCTCTCTTCAATTCTTAGCTCAATTTAGGTTTTAAGAGTTGTTTCCTATCACCAATTTGTGAGTTGTAGGTGTTTCTAGAGTTTCCTTGCGGTGCAAGGTCCGGTCGGAGTAATTCTGTGAGTTGGGCGGTATATCTCTAAGGTAAGAGAAGCTAGAAGTTCTGTAATTTGTTTTTCAATAACTGTGAATGACTAGAGTAGGTGATTGTTGAACTGCTTGAATTATAACTATATTCTTGAGTTATGTGAAAATGATGAGTTGTGATGAATTTTAATTGTGAACTCTTGAATTGATAAATTGGACTGGTTGTATGATGAGTTAATATGTTTTGATGATAGAAAAGAATTAAAATTTTGTGATGAGGTTTGGTTTGGTCTTGAAGGGTAAGAGTTTGCATTGTAGTAGGTCATTTTGAGGAAGTAAGGTAGTGATAGTTTAAACCAAAGGTTGTATTCAGAATTGGTGTGTTGGAATAGGATAGATAGGCCAATTAGGACTTGCCTGAATCCTTAAGTGACTGAAATGAGAGTCAAAAGTGGTAGAATGAGATTTGGGTATCTAGGTTGGGGAATTTGGAGTTTTGAAAGGGAGATGGGTTAGAAATCACTTTAGATTGATGTTAGGAAGGTTTAGTACCACTTAGTCCAGTGTAATTAGGTGTATAACACAATCTAGGAGTGTTAGAAGTTGGGAAAAATAGTTAGAATTGGTAAATGGGGTATCAGTTGCATAATTCTGTAGAGTTTTTTGTACTGCAGAATTATGTAGACTCGTTGAGCGAATAAATTCGAACAACGTGTTGTCTAGGTGAGTGCTCTCCATTTGACCCATTCACACAGCGAGAGTGTGTGTTGTGTGAATGATTGGGGGTTTGCTCTCTACCTTGGATATTCGCACAACGAGTTGGTGCACTGTGTGAATTGTTGGAGAAAGTTGCTCTCTGCCTAGTGATTCGCATAGCGAATTAGGGCATTGAGTGCCTGGTGGTGGCTTGGGATCACTGCCAGTTTAATTTGAATAATGAATGGGTGCGCTCTGTGAGTGTTTGGGGAGTTTCGTCTCTATCTGGGCTTTTGCATGGCGACTTGGGTGCGCTATGCGAGGAGTGGAGGTCTGGAACCTCTGTGAGTTATTTCGTACAGCGAGTTTAGTTGTTGTGCGAATGGTTGTGAGGGATGGACCTATGTTTGAGGACTCGCACAACGAGTTGGGTTGTTGTGCGAAAACCTTCTGGATTCGCTCAGCGAGTGTGTGCGCTGAGTGACTGGTGCAGGTTTAGTTTACTCTTTCCTTATTTGCTCTTGAGTGGTTTGAATGATGGTTTAATTCATTGAATGTTATGTATGAAGGTGTATGGAATTATATGAGTATCAGAGGTATGAATGGCGATTTAAAGTGAAGAAAAGTATGATTTAATGTGGTGTAAGTGAGTATCAAAGCAGAATATATCGGTGAGATACTTGTATGTTTAGAATGAATATAGGGAACTCAGTCTTGGGGGTTATCCTAACACTCTAATGATCTTTCATTTTCACTTAGAGATGATTGATTCTTGTGGTGAGAGTAGTAGGAAGTCCTAGTGTAGGCGCTACTTGGAAGCCTATTGCGAGGTAACGAACTAACCTTGTGTGTGTGGTAGGGTGAAACCCATGGCAATGGCTTTGCAAAGCAGTATAGGCCACCACAAGTGCATAACCCGCCATAGTTCGGTATTCATTCTAAGTCCAGACAGGTCAAGTCTAGGTCATAACATGTTAAGATGTTTGAATTAGTTGTTTTGTAAGAATATTCATGTTATGCCAGGTGATAATATGAATGCTTTTACATCTAGCTTACCCTTTCTGCTTTTGTTTATGTTTTGTATGTGTTATGTTCTTTCTTTTGCAATGATCATCCAATGGATGTGAGCAAAGGAAGATAAAGTTTTCCTGGAACAGGTGTTAGATGATGCAAATGTTGTCAAGTAGTTAGTAGTAAACTAGGATTGTACATAGTTTTGATAGATACATCTTGTATAAAAAGTTTAAATTTTGTGGCCATTTTAGATGACGGTAAAGTTGATATTTTATATTCTAGCTTATAATTGTTCTATTTTATTATTTTTTTTTACTACTATTATATGGTTTATCACTATATTTTGGAATGTTAAATGATTTTTAACACTTAAAATTTTTAATTTTGCCGTACACAAATTTTGTTATTTCATTTATTAATTTTTATATTTATGACATTTAATGTATTTCAAAGTTGTGCATTGATCATTTATATTAAATTCATAATTATATCATATATCTTCAATTAGGTGTTATTATCTTATTTACTAATTTATTATTATGTTTTTTAAATTATCTTCGGTTCACACTGATCCCATTCATTAAATTTACAATTGTGTTATTTAATGTATATTTTATGCACTGACATTTTATTAATTTATATTTTGTTTATTATATTTATCTATGATATTCTGATTCATAATTATTTAATGTTTTTGCTTTGATTTTTATTTTATTTTATATTGTATAAATATTGTTCTTTTATAATTTGACAAAACAAATATAAAATAATAATAATAACAATAAAATGAAAGTAAATATTTTTTTATTCAATAAATTTAGATTAAAGAAAGACACATGTATGCTTTATTATTATTTTCTTTTTGATATGTTTAGATGGTTTATAGATTATTGGTCAAGGAAAATATAACACATCTTGATATTCATCACATTTTAATCCTTGAAAATATCCAAGATATGTCAATTGATATAGAGTTTTAAGTTTGATTCCAATGAGTTGAGATCAGACTAATGAATGTTTGTGCTTAAGAATTCATAATTTGGTACACTACACGATACAAGACAAGAACCATGTTAAGTCCTAAGAATGTTAAGTTCTAAGAAAGTATTTACCAATTAAGTGAACATTTGGATAGTTTATAATAGCACCCTAGATTATGATATTTATATCCCAAACTTAGAAATTCTGATACCCACTCAACATTGTCAAGGTTAGGTAGTAAATATACATTTCTTTTGTGAGCCAATAAAGGGCCAATACAAGATTGATGTTGTCGGAAAAAAAAATTATGATACTTTTTTTATTAAAAATAGGTTTAATACCTATTTTGGTCCCTTCTTTTGTAGAGTTTGTTCAAAGTTGTCCTCCTCTTTTTCAAAAGTTCACATATATCCTATATTTTGCAAAAATAGTTCAAGTGAGTCTTTTTCGCTTACGGTGTTAAAAAGTTAACGCAAAGTTGCTTTCTTGGTCAAAATTAATTGACGTGTCCAATTAGTTGGAAAACTCAACCAATAAGTGACTGTCACGTGACAATTCCCTTTCCACTCCAAAGTAAAGCTTTATCATACTTCTTTTTCTTCTTTAATACGCTGCTTCCCAAACCCAAATCCCCTTTTTCCCCTTTCTGGGTTCAACATTGAGCATTTGTAAAGCTGATAATAGGAATTGAAGAAAATATTGCAAATGTAGAGTTGTTGATACACAAGGACCCAAAGGACATCAGTTTCATTGATGGCAGGTTTTGATGGCATTGAAAGCTTACGAATCCACTTACCAACAACTAGGAAGAAAAAGCTAATCCCTAGCTTATTTGCTGAGATGAGCAAACTATAGTTTCTAGAAATTTATATGGAAAATAATGACGATATGTTTTATCAACTTTATTCTCTTGCTAAAGAGCTTCAACTTTTGGAAACTGAACTTAGATTTCTTTGTCGATTGAATCATCACGCGCATGCTGATGTTCACTCTTGTCGCACCAAACCCAACACGCGGTAGTCCATCTCCCTCTTGTAGGCCGTAACCATGCCCACGGATGTCGGCTCCGCCATCAACGGGCCTTTGCCAAATAGCAAAAGAGAGGATTGTGGTGTAGGTCGCCATGTGGGTCTTAAGTCCTAATGAAGTGAAGTGGTTGAGGATGTAGTTGGTGACATTGAAACTGGGTTTTGTTTCGACGAGGTAAGTGTGCAGGGTGAGGACGTGGAGGTAGGAAGAAACTGAGAGAAAGCCCTTTCCTAATCTGTAATTATGAAACCCTAATTTTGGTGGAAAGGGATTTGCTACGTAACATCTCATTGGCTTTAAATTTCCCCACAGTGCCATGTCAGATATAATTGTACAAGTCATCAAGTTTTTGCCAGCAAGGTAAGTCTGCCGTTAGTTTTTTTAACGCCGTAAGCAAAAAGGACTAACATGAACCGTTTTTACAAAATATAGGACTATACCGAACTTTTAAAAAAAAAGAAGGACAACTTTGAACAAACCCTACAAAAGGAGGGACCAAAATAGGTATTAAACCTAAGAAATACTAAATTATCTAATTACTTCAAAGTAACTTTTAATGTTCATAGCATATCAAAAGTGAGATAAGGATCCATATATCGAATAAAAATGAGATTGAGTCTTATAGTTATTTGTTCAATTCTAGGCCCTTATCAGCTTTATTACATGTTGAGTTTATTGATATTTATATTTGAGACTCACAAAGACTTCACATATTTTTGTATTTTCTTTTATATGTATTTGTTGTAAGAATAAACGTATAAATTGTCTATTAAGAGTTATTTGAAATAATTTTGGGAGATCATTTTTAGAAATTTGACCCATGGACAATGTGTATTAATATCTTTAGTAAATATTAACTATATAGATAGTCTTCAACAAATTAGTTCTTCAAAACGAAAACGAAAACTAACATTTAAAAGGTGGGTTCGTCGGAATAAAGTATTGTCACCCGTGGGAGAGAAAACAGAATGCGCCTATGAAGGACAAGAACACAAAAACAATCGGTCAAAACAAACATAAATTATACCTAACGTAATTAATCAACTTGCATTTGTATCAAATGAAAGAAAGATTACATGTGATGGTCATCAAAATTCGTTCAAGAAAAGTTTCAACAAAGAAGAAGGTCTCGCGCGCTAAGATAAAGTGAATGAATTTTGAACCTCCCGCTCAAATTTTAGTGATTTCACTAACCTTTTGACTTCTAACTATAGGGCATTCGACGTTTTATAACCTTTTGACGTCTAATTCTAGGGAATTTGACATCATATGTAAGTAAATTGTCACCTTTGCACTAAACATTTTCGCAAAACTTATACAATTGGATGTCAGACTTCTCAATATTCGACGTGTTATGACAAATTAACGTCAAATTAAAATTCTAAACGACATCTAATAATTGCATTTATTTACAAAAATGTCACCAGTCATTTTTAATGTTGGCTATTAAGTGGTTAGACGTTGAACGCGTGACGTTATATGCTGTTTTTGTACTAGTGTTTGACACAAAAATATAAGTGTGAAATAGTCATAAAAGTGCAAACTTTTGTATTTTCTCAAGAAAGAAGTAAGTAGGGGTAGTGTCAAATGAATGTAAAAAATTTAAGTGTGTCAAAGAATCATTTTTCAAAATGTTTTCAAAGGCAAATGTAAAGTCTCTAACTACACTCATTTTTCTCTCCTATACAACTCTTTTAATGGTGATAAACATGAAGGTGGGTCAAAAGGTGGGCCTAAAGGTGATAAGCTTGATAATGGTGGACGTACCCCACCACTCAAATGGAGTTTCCTTTCGACACAAGTCTAGGGCTTGGCTCCCTGCTCTAAATCTCTTTTAATATAATATATGTTGTACAAACATAAAAAAAAAAAACATACAAACAAACACCAACGTAACATGTAGACATAAACGAGCTCAAAACTAATATTTAAATGAAATTCAACAATGATTAGTAAATACCAAATATCTTCAAATTATTATTATAATAGTCACACCATCACATCTACAAACAAGTAATTAAATTACTTGTTTATATGGATGTCCACTATAAATATTCATTTAGTATATTCCATAAATTTTACCCACAAATATATAAGGTGACAACTAATTAGGTCATTTGTAAGAAAAAATTTACAATAAAATCATAATATAGTAAAAATGTATAAAGAGAACAAATAAACTAAAAACTTATAATAATATTTTTATTGTAGAAATTTCTTTGGTTAGAACTAAAACACAAAAAGAAGACTAGAAATGGAGTTGAATAATGTTTTAAAACTTTTTGAAAAGAGTTTTTAATATTACTTTGTAAGAGTTAGATGATCTACAATAGTAGTTAAACACTTAGGTTTATGAAAAACGTTGAATGGAAAACTAGTTTAAAAGCAAAAATGGTAAAACACACTTTGATTTTATATTGGTTCGCTCTAACCTGAACTATGTCCAATTTTCCCTTAAAAACCTTTAAGGGGTTCCACTAAAAATGAGTTTAACCACTTCTAGTTAACAAACTAACCAAATTGGTTACAAGATTTTCACAACTCCTGACATCAACACTAGTCCAACTGACTATAATATTTAACTCCATTGAGTTAAACTTTACAAGTGTTTGAATTCATTCTGAATTTAAAATAACAAAGTGATTTTGAAATCTTATAAAACAGAATATTACTCTCATAGAGAGGATGTGAAAACAATACACAAAACTTCTAAAAATTTGTAAATCATCTTTTCAAAGATAAGCCTTAAGAGCTTAGAGAAAGAAAACATGAAACATATAACAATATTCTTGATAGCAGAAACTCTTCTTCTCTTCATGCAAAATCTTTTATATAGATGTCTTCGAAAAATATCCATTACTTAGAGTTTTTAACTTTCTTATAAGGATGTCGCCTTTAAGTTAGAGTTAGAAACTATGTTGTGTCTTGGCAGAACAATTGTCGTGAGTGCATAACACAAAAGACAAAAAAGTACTAGAATGTACATGCATTAAAGTGTTATAAGCCATATAGCTTTTAACGCTTATTGAACATATGTTATATGCTTTTATTGCTCTTATGTTATTAGACGCTCTTGTATCGTTTAAACACTTTTAATTATTTATCCTATATGATTAAACACTATTTTATTTAAATATTTATGTTAAGATTTAAAACAAGTTTGTTTAAACGATATTATTAGAAAGTGGGCTTTAAGCCTAACTCAACCCCATAAAATTGGTTTTTAAGGTGAGGTTTGAACCTTACTTATATATTATAATTTGACCTTATCTCTAGTCGATGTGAGACTTCCAACAGTCTTAAAAAAATATAATAAATTTATTTTCTAAGTTCATGCCTTGTTCTAAACTAATACAACATATGAAATATCCTTATATGTTTATATGTGATCTAACATATTAAATTAATATTAAAATTATGAAATTATAAAGCAATTGTTATTTAAATGTAAAAATGAAATCATTTCCATTTTAGCAATACTTTTTATTTGGTCACTATAAAACCTCAGGAGTTCAGGATGTTGTATTTTTGTGAAAATTTTGGTTTCATTCAAATTAATGAAATCGGTGATACTTAAAAGGTTGATGACCTTTGCTGGAATCTATGTTGATGGGTTTAGCTTTCTCCAACCATCAAATAGTTCCTTAGCGATTAAGTAAAATGTATTTTCATATTTCTTATGCAGAGTAATAGAAGCAACGCTCAATTTGGCCAACAAAGCAAAACAGAAAATGACATAGCATAGGAATATACCAGACAATAGTACTCCATATAGGACTTTTTTGTTTTTTCTCTTGTTATGTTAGGTCATCTTTTGTGTATATATATTACCCTTTATGAAAGGCAATACATAACAGTGAATTTCCTGTCCATCTTTTCTCTCTTCTTTGTCTCTGTTCTTTTATGGTATCAGAGCTCCCTCTTGGAGTTCTGTGCTTTTTCCTTTCATCATGACCGAAACGAATTCCAACAGCACAGGTCATGGTCAAGAATCAAATCTTAATTCTAGTGTCGCTTCAGACCTTAGTCTCATTCCTTTCAGTCCCTTCTATATTCATCCCAATGAAGGACTTAGTTTTGTTTCTATTACACCTATTCTTACAGAAAGTAATTACCATTCTTGGTCTCGCTCCTTTAGAATGGCTTTGATTTCCAAAAATAAAATGGGTTTTTTTTATGGGTTCCATACTTGTTCCTTCTCCTCCAGATATCTCGTACCATTCTTGGGAACGTTGTAATACATTGATCATGTCGTGGCTCCTTAACTCTTTGGCTTCCTCCATTGCTCAGAGTGTTATCTTCTTTGATCGTGCCATTGATATTTGGACTAATCTTCAGGAACGTTTTTCCCAAGGTGATTTGCTTCGCATAGCAGAGCTCTAGGAAGAAATCTTTAGCCTTCGCCAAGGTTCGAAATCTGTCTCCGACTATTATACTGTCCTCAAGTCTCTTTGGGATGAACTAGACAATTTTTGCCCCTTTCCTGTTTACACTTGTTCCACCAAGACATATCATCAACAAGATCTTATTATACGCTTCCTAAAGGGTTTAGATGAGCGATTTTCAGTTGTGCACTCCCAGATCTTGCTTATGGATCCTCTTCCTTCCATCAATCGTGTTTTCTCCATGGTTATCCAACAAGAGCGCCAACATATCCCATCAATGTCATCAACAAACATTGAGGGAGTCAATTCTTTCATCAATGTCGTCGGTTCCTCCTCCCACAATAGGAGTCATAGTGGCGGTCCTTCTCCAAAAGGAAGTTTCAAGCAAAACTCAAATAAATATTGTTCCTACTGCAAACGAACTGGCCACACCATCGATGTGTGTTATAGCAAACATGGGTATCCTCTCGGTCACCCTCCCTATCCCAGTAGACCATGCTTCAACGGCGGCAATGGTCACAATGACGTTGGCTCTTCCTCCTCTGTTAATTGTGTCGTAAAAAATGCATCCATTGATGGCTCACAAGTGACAACGGCGACAACCCCACATGAATCAAGGTTTACTCTAACCCAGACTCAATATCAGCGTGTCATGGATCTTCTGCAACAACCACACTCTTCCTTAAATGACGTGGGCCCAAGTGTTAATGTCCAGTACTCAAATACTAATTCTTCTCCTATCAAACAAAAGGGCCCAATTTCTGATTCTCTTGGTATTTCTTTCATTTTTTGCACCACCACACACATTCTTAACTCCAGTAAACACACCCTCACCATCATCACTCACTATCTCGTGGATCATAGACTCTGGTGCAACAGATCACATTGCTTCCTCTTTACATCTTTTTTAAAATTATTCAAAAATAAAACCTGTTGATATATACTTACCCAATTGTACCATTGTCAAATCCTATTTTTCTGGTACTGTCCAATTTTCCCCAAAATTCACAATCTATGATGTACTGTATGTACCGGAGTTTAACTTCAATCTTCTTTCTATATCAAAATTAATTTCCTCTCTCAAATACTCACTTACTTTTTTTGATGATTCTTGTCAAATACAGGAAATGGACACATGTCAGATGATTGGTTTGGCTAAATTGACAAAAGGTCTTTACTATCTAGAAAACAAAAAGGAAGGAGAAAACCCTATTTCCTGCGCCAACAATATTGTTACCCCATCGGCTTGGCCACCTTTCTGGAAAACGTCTCAATGACTTGCATAATAAATATCCCTTTATTCCAAAACATGTCAATGAAAATTGTCATATTTGTCATCTTTCAAAACAAAGAAAATTTTCTTATACCTCTAGCACGAGTAGGGCTTCAAATGCTTTTGATCTAATTCATTTTGGGGTCCCTTTTCTACCCCTCCTTTTCATGGTCACAAATACTTTTTAACCATTCTTGATGATTACAGCCGATTCACTTGGATTGCTTTATTAAAATCTAAAGTTGAGGTAAAAACCCATGTCCAAAATTTCATTGCCTTTGCTGAAAATCAATTTGACACAAAAATCAAATGCATATGCACGGATAATGGTCCAGAATTTTTTCTTAAAGATTTCTTAGCATTTAAAGGCATCCTTCATCAAACTAGTTGTGTTTACACACCCCAAAAAAATGGCAGAATTGAAAGAAAACATCAGCACATTCTTAATGTTGCTCGTGCACTTATGTTTCAATCTCATATTCCCAAACATTTTTGGTCCTATGCAGTTAAACATGTTGTTTATTTAATTAATCGTGTTCCCTCTCCTATCATTCAAAACATGTGCCCCTATGAGCTTTTACACAAACAAACACCTGATTTTTCCATGCTTAAAATTTTTGGTTGTTTATGTTACGCTTCCACACACACTCCACGTCGAAAGTTTGATGCCCGTTCTCGTGAGGGAGTCTTTCTTGGTTTTCAAACTGGAACTAAGGGATATGTTATTTTTTATTTGAATTCTAAAACTATCTTTATATCAAGAGACGTTTCCTTCTCTGAATTTAATTTTCCTTTCACACCAAATTTAATTTCAAACACCATTATTCCTCACATCACCATTTCTACTCCTCTCATAGATCCATACCTTGAACATTATCAGCCCCACTCGGCCCAAGATTCACATAATCCATTTATTTCTCAGGGTTCACCTAACTTCTTACCTCCTACTCATGGATCTCAATCTGACCCACCCTTTACACAATCCCCAACCACCACACCACAAACTGACACAAGCCAAACCAATCCATCACCTAACCATCTACCATCATCTTCAGATACACAACTTTCAACACCACCTGCACCACCCCTTCTTCGCTCCACTCGTCCTAGTAATCCTCCTCCTTTCCTTCACGATTTTCAGTGTAATTCTTTGTCTACAATGCCAAATCCATCATCTTCCAGGTGTTTGTATCCAATTCAATCTGTCATTAATTATTGTCGAATTTCTGACTCTCATCGTCATTATTTAATGAATCTTTCTTCTGAGCAAGAACCCCGTAATTATCATGAAGTCGTTTCCCATTCTTGCTGGCTTGAGGCCACGAACGCTGAGATTGATGCCTTGGTCTTGAATAAAACTTGGGATATTGTGGACAAGCCTCCCCATGTCAAAACCATCGGTTGTAAGGGGGTTTACCGACTCAAACGAAGATCGGATGGCTCTATGGAACGTTACAAAGTGCAATTAGTCGCCAAGAGTTTTGCACAAATTGAAGGAATCGACTACTTTGAAACTTTTTCTCTTGTTGTGAAAATGGCAACCATTCGGGTTATTCTTGCTCTTGCATCCATCAATCGTTGGCAACTTCAACAATTAGATGTGAGCAACGCGTTCCTCCATGGGGATCTCATTGAAGATGTTTACATGTCCATTCCCCCTGGATTAGGCTCTTATGATCCCTCTAAATGTTGCAAATTGAAGAAATTTATGTATGGTCTCAAGCAAGCTAATCGCAAATGGTATGAAAAGCTTTCTCTTTTACTTATCTCTTGTGGTTATATTCAAGCCCAAGCTGATCATACTTTGTTCATTAAAGTTTCTGGTCCTGACATTACTGCAATGATTATATATGTTGATGATATTGTGTTGACTAGAAATTCACCCGTTGAAATGACTCATATTAAACATGTTCTTCACTTCAATTTTCACATCAAGGATCTTGGGATTTTAAAATATTTTTTAGGCTTGGTGGTAGCTCATTCAGAAAGAGGGATTTCCCTCTATCAACGCAAATATTGTATTGATTTGCTCACAAATGTTGGCATGCTCGATTGTAAACCTTCCTCTACTCCAATGGATAACTCTCTTCGCCTCCATCAGGACTCTAGCCCCCTCTTGGCCGATCCCTTGTCCTATCGGTGTTTGGTTGGAAGACTGTTATATCTTAGTACTACATGTCCAGACATTGTATATGCCACTCAACAACTTAGCCAATTCATGGCTCATCCTACTCAAGCTCACCACCGTGCTGCCATGAAAGTTTTATCTTATCTCAAAAGTTGTCCAGGCAAAGGTCTTCTTTTTCGTAGAGATTCTCCCCTACAAATATCTGGTTTTAGTGATGCTGATTGGGCCACTTATGTCGATTCTCGGCGATTTATCACTGGTTACTACTTCTTTCTTGGACATTCCTTAATCTTATGGAAGACCAAGAAACAAAGCATTGTATCTCGCTCTTCTTCTGAGGTCGAGTATCGCGCTCTTACATCCACTACATGTGAACTCTAATGGTTGTCTTACTTGCTTAATGATCTTCAAGTCACTTGTTCTAAATCTACTGTTTTATTTTGTGATAACCAAAGTGCTCTTCACATTGCTGCCAATCCCGTCTTTCATGAACGCACAAAACATTTGGATATTGATTGTCATTTAGTTTGTAAAAAATCTCAAGCAAGGTTAATGCACTTACTGCCAGTTTCCTCCTCAAATCAATTGGCTGACATCTTTACAAAAGCTCTCCCACCTAGACTCTTTCATTCTAATCTTTCCAAGCTGGCGCCAGTTGACATTTTCCTACCTTCAACTTGTGGGGGGCTAATAGAAGCAACACCCAATTTGGCCCAACAAAGCAAAACATAAAATGGCATAACAGAGGAATATACTGTTAGCAAAATGGTGAAGATGAAGTTTTGGTGATGCCCAAATCAAGTCAAGATTTATCAAGATTCATGAAGATCCTTTGAAGAATTATTTTTGTTATTAAAAGCTTTTGCAATAATTGTAGTTTAAATGTTTAGGACTTAGATTTGTAGTAGGTTTTGATTCTTGTACCTTCATATTTTATATTTGTTGTTCAGAATAAAAAACGCATAATTTTAATCGATTAAATCAAGTATTAATCGATTAAAACGTTACAGGTGATGAAAACTCAACTGGCAAGGGAATAATCGATTAATACCTTTTTTAATCGATTAGTTAATCAGTTAATCCTTAGAATAATCGATTAAAACTAGCCGTTGGAGTTTTCTAGTTTTTGAAACCTAGTCGTTGTACTCATTTTAATCGGTTAACATTAATATTAATCGATTAAAAGCGTTAAATGGTCAGTTTCAAAGAATGAAAGAGTTTTTGCTTGAGTCTATAAATAGGCTCTCTTTATCCATCAACAACAACTCTTCACTTGTGCTTAAGAACTCAGAAACAATTGAGAAGTGTGTGTTCTTGTTCGGCTTGTGAAACTCTTGTTTGTGGAGCTAGTGAAGTGCTGCTACGGTGACAGAGGAAATAGTCGGTCCATCCTTGGTGCGTCTAAGGAGGTGTGTGGAAGAGGATCATCCTTCGTGAAGTAATCGGAAAAGGTGTTTCATCCTTCGTGAAGTAATCGGAAGAGGTGTTTCATCCTTCGTGAAGTATTCGGAGGAGGTGTTTCATTCTTCATGAAGTAGTCGAAGGAGGTGTCTCATCCTTTGTGAAGACTCAAAGGAGGTGCAGGTTCATCTCTTGTGGTATCAAGAGAGGTGGTTTCTAAACTCTTACAAATTGTTTCTTTGTGATTGTAATTTGTAATTGTTTTGTGCTTAGTGAACTGTTTAT
>NW_014542924.1:749666-771862 GCF_000741045.1 Vigna radiata var. radiata | reverse complement strand
TACTAATTTAAACTATTCTTTGTGGTCATATAATATTAAGGATCAGCATGCCAATTCTAATACATAAACATGCAGTTTATTGGAAAATTTGGAGACTGGGTTATATATATATATATATATATATATATATATATATATATATATATATATATTTCAACGCTAAAATACTGCTCAGCGGTAGGTGCAACACTCAGAATAGCGCTCAGCGTTGGCGCCCAAGCGAAAAACAGTGAAAAGCAGAAGAAAACTGGCACTCAACGCCACATGCGGTACTAAATTGTACTCTGGTTGACTTTTCAGCATTATGGTTGATTGATTGACTTTTCTGGTTGACTGATTGACTTTTCTGCATTCTAACTATTTGATATTTCAACTCTTCTTTCAAATAATTCCAATAGCATTCAAAATTAAGGAAATTTAGTAATAAAATCATAAAACATATCCTCAACTCTTTTATTCACAAAACTAAAGCAAAATCATAAGTCCAAACAAGTTTTTAAATAAAAAAAAGTACATTAAATATCAAAATTAAGTATAAAAATAAAGGTATTTCAACCCTCATCGTCCAGTAAGTCATTGTAAGTGCTTAGGATTCAATTTTGTCCACAATTAAAAAACTATATTTTTTTTTCAATGACAATTCCTATTAAAAAAATACTAACAAATAAATAGTAATCTTATATTTATTTAATTAATTTTAATTTTATTATAATTGTTATATCTCATGAAAGAAAAAAAAGGTAAAACATTATAATATATACATTTTTAAAAAAAATTATTTATTTATGTGGAGGCAACTTACAAGTTCTCCCACTAGGACGAACCACCAAAGATAGTTCCCAAGCCACCTTTTATGACCCACCATTTATGTTAACTACACTCATCATCCAATTCAAATTATACTCCAGATTTTACTTTTCTTAACAATTTCTTTTTATACTTTTAAATTTGTAAAATTATTTTATTATTATATTTTATTTTAAATAAGTCATGAATTTTAACATTTCAACCATATTAACGTATTTGTCTATTATTCTTTTCTATTCCTTATCTTTAATAATGATTAGATTAAAAGTAAAATATTAATTAAGATAATCAAAGTAATAAAAAAGTATAAACTAAGGTAATTAGATTTTTTAGCCATTTGATTCAAATAAGTGATATATTTATTATTTAATATAAATAAAATAACTCCTTTTTTATCTTTTTATTTAATAATTTACCTTAACGTTATATGTTAATTACAAAATTGCAATTTACCGAGGCATTTATCTCTCTATATCTTACTTTTGATATTATAGTTTTGAATAATAATATAAATTTTGAATATATCATAGAGAACTATATAAACAATATTTGTAATAAAATATTTTATTTATTTTAATCAACAGTCTAGCTGTAAAAAATTTAACCTAACAAGAATTAATGATGAAAATCCTATTAATAAAAGTTTTATCTAAATTTATTTGATGTAACAATTGTATAGCATTACAAAATTAAGAAGGTATTTGATAAAAACAGTGTTATATTATTTAAATTAGAAAGCAGTGTGAAGTAAAAAGGATATTAATAGAAGAAAGGCATTCTCACCCACACATGCATGCTTTTTAAGACAAAATCCAGTGTGTTGAAAACTTTCCCATTCTATCAAAGAAGCGTCCAGAAGCGCGTGACGCACGTGCCCCTCGTTGCTAATTTTATTTACTTCTTAGTTTTCTTTTCCTTAGCAGGAGACAATGGAACGGCCACGGCGACGTCGTTTCACTCATTCTTGATATCTTACTTTCTTCTCTAACGTTGTTTGTTACAGTTGCAATTGCAGCTTTTCTCTTTCTCTCTCTCTCTCTCTCTGATCATCAAAAACCCATGTTCCCAGATTTAACATGTTGGGATTTGGTGAGGAAGAACTCACCACAGAGAGCAACGCAATTCCGTGCCTGATTTTCACTCAATTACTTGTTCTTCTTCTCCTCTTTGCACTTCTATTTTTCTTTGTCGTCTTCCCTTTGGATCCCGCCGACAGCCTCATCACCGCCGACACCACTGCTCCGTCGAGCTCTTCCGATTTCTTCCTCTTCGATGCTATTCGGCAGATTGAGTTACCGCAGCCTATTCACGATTCATCGCCCTCTCGTTCAACAACCACTCCTCAACACCGTTTGCTGCAGGTAACCCATCTTTTCTCTCTTACCAAATTAAAGTTTTAAATTTTAATTTTCGCTTTTACTCTAAGGAAAAAGTCCATGCATTTCTCTTTTTTCTTTTGTTAATTCCCAACATGTTTATTGTTCCTGGTTGATTGCTTAGTACTGTTCAAAACTTTAAGGAGTGTTTTGGAACTCTTTTTCTTTTTCTTTTTTGTTTTTTGTTCGTGTTTTGAGGATGGGTTTTAGAATCCTGTAACCAAGGTAAAATGTAGATCTGTTTTTCTTTTATTTTGTTTTAAAAAAGAAGTTTAGATGAACTGGGTGGTTCTCGGATCTTGCAAGATCACATCTTTACCGAAAATCCAATTCTTTTATTATCAACTGCACCAATTTTGTTGACTAATTTGTGCGTGTGAGAGCGTGTGTTTTTGCCTCTATATTGGACCGTGTTGCATCGTTTAACTGGGAGAGAAAAAAAAATGAAAAAATTGCTTTGTTGCATAAACTTGTGCTAATCTTATGGGACACGATTGGATTTTAGTCATTTTATGTTTTCCTTAGGTTGTTGATTGGGGTGTCTGTATCAGAAAATGGTTATGGTCATCCTGTTCCAGGCGTGCTGCATTTTACATTTTTGCTTTTTTGGGCATTAAATGTTTGATTTTGGGGTTTAATTATTGTGGGAGATAAGAGAAGTTTGTTGCCAGTCTGGAAGAAATTATTTTTAATAATAAGAAGAAACAAGGGTAGGAAGGAGAAAGTGAAATTCGATATGATAATTAGTGTTCACCAATATTACACGGTAACAAATATGTAATTCTAATTTTGGTGTCTGTCAGAAGATAAAAGGACATCTAGGAAATTGACTCAGATTTTAGATTTTGGTGAATTGTTGTATTTATCATTTCAACATTTGATTGGATAAGAAAACACCGGTGTTATGTGGATGATTGCTGTTTTGTTTTTTTTATTAGCCAGTCATGTGTGTTCCTGTGTATGTTGACCAACATTATATACTTTTCCTCTCAAGGATATTAGGTAAGGAAGGGTCAAATAAAGTTAAAGTTTATGAAAAGCCCAATTTTCCCAAAACAATATGGAACAAATTATTTCATATTAAATTTTTATATGACGAGGGATGGATATAGTTTTTTATACCTTCTATGAAAATATACTTTTGTTTTTTTGTTGTTTTTTTTTTGTAACTTTGAGGATGTTGTCAGGGTGGGGAGAATGTAGTTATAAAAGGAGAAATAACAAGGGGTGGAAGCATGAGAATGGAAGAAGAGATTGTAGAGGAAGAGGATTCATCATCATCATCACTGTATTTTCAGCCATGCCATTATCTTCAGTTAGCCTCGGTAGCATTTCTCAAATGTTTCGGCCTGGATTCTTCATCTGATACACCTTCAACAAGGAGTAGAAAAAGAAAACAGAGCTGATTATAGAAATTATGTAATTCTCATCATTATTAACGATTTTCTCAATCAATTCTCTGGTTGCCTGCAGATTCTATTCTGTCTTTTAGCATAATCATTCGTGCTTAATTTAACAAATTAAACCATCAATAATTGCGTAAAAAAAAAAAGTTCCCCTACGCACGCAATGTCTGATTTAGATACCGTCCCTTTATTTATTGAAAAAACAATGGTAATTACATTCATAGTTATGGGAATAATAGCGAGCAATTTAACAGAGGTGATGAGCCTACCACTTAAATATGATATTGGGTTGGCCTGATTGTGACTATTTTTAGAATGTATATGTTTTTAGTTAAGTTTCTAGATTGCTATTTTTCTGATGTGCTATTTAATATGTTTAGTTTTAGAAGAAAATCATATTTGTTTTTTTTAAATTAAATTTGATTGTCTCAAAAACACTTAAAAGTTTAAACAAATCCATTATTATTGATATTGTCCACAAAAATGAAATATGCACATTATTTGCTTGTAATAGAAGTAACTTTTTTACTTTCGCGATTTTTATTAAAAGAAATTTAGCGAAACTAAAATTTTAAAATCATTTTACATTTTCTTTAACTGATAACAGTTACTGAATTCACTAAGGAATTTCAAAATAAAGTTACGTAACTATTTCATTCAGTCGCACAATTAAAAAAGTACTAACCAATACGATTAATAAGTAAATATATATATATATATATATATATATATATATGTATAATTTTATTTATACAAATGTAATGGAGACTTTTGTTTCGAGATATAATAATATATCAAGTAGGAAGTAGAATTAAAAAATTATAATAATAATAATAATAATAAAATGCAAAATTTCATTTTATGAGAAAGCGCGTATTCAGATCACAATACAAAAATTAAAAATGACGTAAATATAAGAATTTCATATTCTTAAGAAGTGTGACAGCTGAGGTTTCTTTACTTGATTTGTACTTGGCCACTTGATTTCGTCGGCATAAACCAGTTCTTGGTTCTTCAATTCTTTAGACCGGCTCGGTTTGATTTGTATATTATTTTTGTAAATCACTCAATAAGATTTCTTTTCAAAGTCAAATCACTTAATAAGTTCATTTCTATAATTATTAAAAATACTGAAATCAACCCAAAGGGATTGATGGTGTTTAGAAATCAACATATTTGCTATTAATGACGCAAAATCAACGACCTTAAAGAGGTTGCTTGCAAGAAGCAATAGAAGGATTTCTTGTACTTACTACAGAGCCTAACAAACGCTAAAAACAAGGATGAAGTCAACAAGGATGAAGGCAACACAGAAAAGGGTCACCACCGCATGGTCGCATCTGGTGGTCACCTCCCCGCAATACAGAGAAACGTTTGTATTGCAATGTGTAACTAGCGAATGGCAAAAGTTGATGATCAAACCATTCATGAAGAAGTAGAAGATAAAAGACACCGGATGGGAGACTAAGAATACATGTGTCAAATATGTGTAAGTGTATCAAAACTGTTTTTTTCCCAAGATAAAGCCAGTGTACAGTGTTGTTGGCTTCCAAGGCAAGAAAGATGCTAGCTTGATAATTTTCTACGACCAGAGATAAATTTGAGGGCAAACCTTGAAAATTGGGTGAAGGTGAAAAACATTTGCAACATAGCACGGCCCTTGACAATACCCTCTCTCACGCCCCTTGCTGTTCTGGCCACCGCAGGCTCATCACAATCCTCGGCTTTCGAATTGATTGTTCCCTGCAACGAAGCTATAACAAAGTGAAAAACATGGAGTAAAACTGCTTTGCTTGCCCGACCAAAAAACTAAAATCACAGGAACCTAACTTAAACAGTCATGATTGGTACGTAACCTGAAGAAGGCACAGTAGTCAAACGGCGAAGCCTCTCCTCCGCCAAACGAACTGCACGAGTTGAGCTCCGAACACCTTGGGTAATCTCTTGGCTATACCACCCCCCACACAAGTGAAAGTAGTATTAACATTAAACTAGCAAGAAAAAAGGAGCAAAAAAATTGAAAGAAAAATAAATTAATAAATAAAAGCTTAAACAATTGACTCTATGTCTTAAGACTACCACCAATTGATTCCCTTAAAATGTAAAGCGATAGGCCTTAAAAAAAATCTCTGCAATGTCTAATTATTCCCTTAAATATTGAGATTTAATTAATTAATTAATAACAATAATAATAGTAACAGTAATAGTAATAGTAATAGTAATAATAATAATAATAATAATAATAATAATAATAATAATAATAATAATAATAATAATAATAATAATAATATCATCACATCACAGGTTTTTTATAGTTTAGGCTAATGCAGTTAATCATTATACTGCCATAGACTTATTTGAGACCTTTCCTAGTCTTGGAACTACCATGACATGCTATATATTTAAATGAGTGGTTCATTTCAAGTTTCAGTTACTACATGAGCACATGGATGAGGCGAACAAAATCGCTACAAAGAGTTGTTCATGTCCTCATGTGCTATCAGTTTTACATTGGTCATGAAATTTTGTAACGATTATAGGCTGTTAAAGAGTTTTATGGCGGTGCTAATGGCAAGCACGCTTAATAACAAGGATTATTTAACTGATAAGTATGTGAAAGGAATAAAACTAGTTTTCTTGATTGGGATTTACAGTTTAATGATAAATAACAAAATTACCCTATATCACTGAGCTCTGTGGTTAAGTCACTGATTTCCATGCCGGATAATCGAATAGCGGCCATGGTGTTGGGAAGTTCCTCCCTCGTGGCATCCATCAGCTTCTCCATCGATTCCGCTGCTTTCTTGAAAGCCTTTACATCAATCACGTCACATTCTCAGGATCAGAAACTAAGACCTCGCAAAATCAAAACACAAAATCGAGAACACAAACCAGGAGCGTGGGAATCGCGGAGAAAAATAGCCACGTTGTACATACCGCCGTCTGCACGAGATAATACACACAGGTTTCGTTAATTGAAGAATGATAAGTAAGAGATGGTATGAGGTTTGTTTAGGGAGAGCATGAACGGTACCGCGCAGGCAAAGACGTTGAGAACGGTGACGTGGCGGCTGGTGAGGTTCCAGTGTTGGAGCGACGGAGATCCGACTGCGGAGGTGTGATGTGAGGGTTGTACGGTGAAGGAGCACAGAGGTTGGGGAAGGGGAGAAAGTTTCGTGAATGAGAGACTACGGTGTGAGCGAACGTTGGCGGAAAAAGTTTGCCTCGTGAGTGGAGCTACGGTGCTTGGGCGTGAAGCTTGGAATTGCAGAGCACTCGGCATTTCTTCTCTCTGCCAGACGAATAGAGCAGCGATACAAACATAGCATATGCCACCAATGCTTCTCTCAGAAAATACACAGTTGGGCCTCGCCTTCTGTACCTTTTTGGGCCCCAACTTCAAAAATGGATTACGCCCTACAGGAAAAAGAAAGAGACTCATTAATCATACACAGAAATACCAAACGCTCCACGCTTTCTATTATTATTTAACATTTACTAAATGAAGGAGTGAAGCCCATATGATTTAGTAATATCTAGGAAAGCTCCGGACAATAATAAAGAGGGTTAAAATATAAAAATATTACCTTTAAGTTGAATGTTCCAGAATAAAAAAAGAAAATCCGTAAGATTGTACATTTTCTTTAAAATATAAGAAATATAAGAAACTAAATTTATGAAATTCTCTTGTTCAAATTTGAATTGACTTTAGTTCCTTAGAATTGTATTATATTTTGTAATTTTGTAATTAAACATCATAAACCATGTAATACGCACTCATTTATCCCTGTATACTCACATGACCTTTGTCAAGGAACTTTTTCACCCAAATTAATTTTACTGTTTTTTTTATAAATTAATCTCCATGCATCTAACCATTTTGCTTTACTAAAGTTTAACATCATGATCTGCCTATCATTTACATCGCATATTTACAACATAATACCCTCTAACAGCCTACAAAATTCTTAATTCGCCTGTGGCGACTACCCTGGCCATGATCACCATCGAGAACACTATTAACTCCTACCCGATTACACCCTGCCCCCTCTTTTTTTCTTCTCCTTTTTTTCCCTTTTCTGTTTTCCTTTACAGTTACTAGCCATTTCTGTATATATGTAGTTCACAAAATAAGCAAATAATTAGTTACTGACTGGCTGACTCCCACCAGGAACCAATCAACCAAAAAAGAAGCTCCCTAGCCCATCTTCTAACCAATTTTGCTAATACTTGTCACTGTTGCGTTGCAAAAGAAACATCTTTGGCAGTTCAAAAGGTGCCTGGTTATACACCCATAACAAGACTTGTGTGAACAAGGTGCAATTTGAGCATCTGCTTCACATGCATAGCATATGCAGCACAACCTATCATCAAGATCTGTATCTCCCACACTATCCACTTTATCATGTGTTAATACGGTGCGGCAAGTAAGGAGACTAAGAAAATTCTCTAGCTGCTCATATTTTGCTACAAAAGCTTCCCCTCGAAAGGATCCATCCTGAGAAAATCAAAGAGCCGAATAGTGTCAAATGATCAAGAGAAAACTAAAATCGAGACATGTATAGGAATTACCAACTTTTAGACAGCTCACTTATCATTTGAAATTGTTGAGGTTATATTATAGACACAAGAAATAAACTTTTAATATTGTAATGCAAGTCTGCAAAACTGTGACGGATTTGTACCATCAAACTTTAAGGGTTGACTTTATTAATAATTTAGCATTAGATAGCATCAAATTAAAATTTTCAAAAAATTGGATAAAAAGCGCGTCAGAAAGAAAAAAATTACATTCCAAATACCAGGGAATCAAGAATATAGATTAAGGGTGAAAACAACTAACCCAGTTATAATCCAGAAGATATTGGAATCCATACTGAACAGTATCTGGACAGTCCATGCTTGCGAAAACATCTAAAAGATCATTGTTTTCTCGATATTCTTCAGAATTTGTAGCATCCAATAAATTTAAGATGATCCCTACTAGAGGGGCCAATATCATGCCTCGGTTTATTTTTTCTGGAGATTGACTATGCCGTCTAACGGACCTGAAAAGAAATAAGAAAGAGGGCAGCCTCATTAAAAATCAAATGATAAAAAATATTTTTATTTGGTTCCAAATTCTCAAGGAACCTTGGAATATCAGTTTCTCATGTATCAGTGCGTGCAAGTGCGTGAGGAAAGGATACATTCAGTTCTGGTATATTTAAGTTGTTAGATATTGTTATGATATTGTTAGCTACAATGTTATGTGTATTTGAACTTAGTCCATATTTTCCTTTATTATTCTTCATTATAAATATATAATGTATTTTTCTACACAAAAGGAATTAACAATATACCTAATTTTCCCTATTTTCAAATGGTATCTAGAGCAAGGGTTTTCTGAAGTCATGGGATTGAAACTTACAAGTCAAAGAATTCAGCATCGGCAGCAGAAGTAATGTGATTTAGGATAAATACAACCAACTCGGTTAACCTTCGTAAGTTAGTGTCTGGTCCAGACAGGAATGCTTGAGGAATCTCACGAGTGCAGAACTCCAGAATCCTTGCAAGATTACATGAAAGATCAAATATGAGACAACATTTCCTTTGCTGAAACTCTATTACCTGTGTAAGAAGTGTTGCAACAATATGTTATTGGAATGGATATATCAAACTCTGAATTAGTCAAGCTACCATTCTAATTATAGAAACCATTTCAATCTTATGCACACGATGACTTGAAATGAACCCAAGTTAAATTAATAGAAAAAGGGATCAGCTACAAATGTAGGCACATAAGAAACTGAAATCGCAGAACCTATGCAGAATATGTAATACTGCTACTGAACTCTAACTTAGAACCACAAGAAGAAGACCTTCTTCTGGTTTAGGATCCTAAAACCAAGATTCAAATTTAGTCTAGGATGGAAAAATGTATTCATACCTGGTACTTTTCTTGCATTTCTCGAACTGAAACTGAAAATTCAGTCATGGTCCAGCTTAGTGTATTAAACAGTCGGTTTAGAAAAGATGAAAACAATCCTTCATCACTTATGCAAGCTTCCCTTAGCAACCTCTGCATTGCATCAAGAGTCAGGGTGGGAACTTTATGACGAGAAATTGATCCAAGCAAAAACTAGCCAATAACAAAAAGAGTTTGTTAACATACTTGAAAAAGAACTGATGATGAAGATGATTCTCCATTCTTTGAAAAACTAAAACCAGAACCCTTGCATAATCGTAAGAGTATGTTCGTCACTGGTATCCAGGATCTGTTATCAAATGCTGATAATAAAGCTTTTGGCATCCTTTGGGTGGCTGCCTCATTGCTCTCAAAGGTAGCTAAATATTCCCTGTACTGCACCAGGGCAGATATAGACTGAAGAAGAAGATCCCTAAGATCTGCACTTGATATTCTTGGATCATTGAAATGGGTAACTACAAAGGTGACCTAGTGAAAAAGATATGAATGAACGATTTAGAACCCATGAGAGAAGCTCAGATTGAAACTGATCTATCTCGGATGTAGCCGCATTAAAAACAAAGGTTCATGAATTTTTCAGATTCATGTAGGATGCTTTATCTCATGTACTTAAGGAGTTCACTTGTGTGTGTGTGTGTGATTTGTAGAACAAACAGGTGTATTTGATTGAAAAATTTATTCTCAAAACCCACCCCTAGATTGAAAATTCCTTTTGCATATGTTAGAAGTTCCGTATCAACTAGAGATAAAATCAATTTAAAAGTATATATTTGGATGCAAACCTCATCTTACAAACCGGTTTTATAAAATTAAATTAGACTTAAAATCCACTTATTAACATGATATTAGAGTCATGGTTTAAAACCTATTCTAACGAAACTGATGTTTGTTGGATCTATTATTTTATCAACTATCGAGTCGCTATCAGCTTCTTAACATAGATTACAAAAATAAAGATTGATGCAAAATTATTTATGCCCTATTTATATACATCAACATTAACGTGATAAATACTTCTTAAGGTATACATACCAATATGAATCATTTGACCACCATATTATTCTTCATTTTTTTTATCAAATTTAACACACAATCAAGTATATGGTTATAATCCAATAGTTGCTTTGAAAATATTATATTTTGTAAGAAGTTATTGATATGTAATAGTTGACGTTAGTTGTTACTGATAGAGTAATGGTTGGTGTAAGTTATACCGATGTCAGTTGGTACCTCTTCACTTTTCCTATCAGAAATTCCTATCAGTTTTTCCTCCACTAGTTCCCAGGTTACCCAATACCTTACCAAATGCAAGGTTTACAAGCATGGAGCCCTTAAGCACATGTTTGTAAGACTCGTTATAATAGGAAGATGAACATACAAATCTTGATTATCATTTAAGATCTTTTGACGTTGCTTATAATTAACTTCAATTGTTACACACACATCTGTGCATGGCAGTGTCTTGTTCTTCTGTGTTATTTTATATTAGCCATGTAAAAGTGCCTGCATAGGAGTCTGTACTTTTAATATATTATCATGTAAGGCCAAAAATTTACATTTACTCTAAGAAATTCCATTAGTTCTGTAGAATCAGATGTCATCTACTAAAGATCAAGAAACATATATCAGGTATAATTTATTTATATAATAAATAAGAAAAACGGAGTAGAGATTGAAAGGGTGATGCATACAAATGAAGTAAGTCCTCTCTTGATGAAAATTGTGGATGGAACAAAGGGGGGATCACTTTTCCGCAACACATGAAAGCAATCAACCTGTACGGGTATGGGAGAGAAAATATTTATGTTAAGATAAGTTGTATATGATTATAAGAATGATAAGAAAATTTTTAATAAATAATGCAAATTAAACAAGGTTAATGTGTGACTACCAACCCATATTTTAAAATTTTTTGTTTTTTCCAATATGACCCTTTCCCTCTTAGTCCCAGCACGTGTCAGACAACCAATCTAATATGTTTGACACATAAGAAACGGAAAAACCCAAAAAAAGGTATTAAACTCGATAGCTAGTGAAGATGTTCTGTATTCTAGAACCAAATAAATTAAATTTGCTGTTAAATCTAAATTAATGATAATTGCTTATTTACCAGAGCTCCAAGATAATATTCAGGGATGTATACAAACACTGAATCCATGTTGCTAAGAACCAGTAGCAACTGGACAACCCACATGCACATTGCATACATTCCTCTCTGCTTCCACCGTGAAAATAAAGAGATGCGGTACCTGTAAAAAAAAGAAATCAACCAAAAAACAGGTCTGTAAGAGAAACAACATCGATGTACATTCTAGGCTTTTTTCTAAGCATATTAGCATTTGAGAAGCATCCAGAAAGCTAGACTGAAACAGAACATTATATATTCCAATATAAATTCCCAAATTTCTACAGTTCAACTTCATACGAAACAGAAGTATCTATAAAACACTGATACCTTAAAATTTCAATCAGAATAAAAGGAATTATTAATAATAACAATTAACAACAAAATTTAAAATCTGAAACTCAAACCACAATTTTGAAACTAGCATATTATAATGAGTTTCTCAAAGTAAACAGCAAACTGACAACAACGTTTAGACTGATACAATTTATTGCAAGTCATAATGTACATCTTGGAACCTTAGGCGCAGCAAGAGTTTCATGAAACACGAATGCACATATGAAACAGAATAAAGAAACACATAACTTTCTAGAGCATAGTCCTGCTGTTTCAAAATTAAGAACTATATTTAAATTCTTCCAAAATTATGTTCAACAACTTTCTCTTTATTAAAACTAGTTTAACTCAGTAATCTAAGTAGGGTCCAATAAACCAAAAATATAAATAAAGTCGTGAAGAGAAAGAAATTGATTATTAACACACTAAATCAACCCGTGCGTTTGTTATTAACATGGCGGGAATGAGTACCACCAAAATTTTGAAAAGGTCAAAAACACTTGCACACCGTTGTCATCCAAATGAAAGTTATCAAATTAGGTTAACAATTAGATAACAAGAAATCGGAACATGAACTTCGACCTAGCCATCACAACTGAAAAATTTCAACCTAATATCATTTGGAAGATGTAGAATGCCAATTCAAAAGCAAAAACCTTATAAGAGAAAGAATAAAAAAATGAGATAAATAAGCCTAAGTGTCACCTCTCATGGTCATCTTACCAAGCACAATGCCTAACACAATCAATAACCTCTTCTCTATATCCATTTCGAACTTCTTTCAAATGTTTCAATTGCTCACTGCAAGCTCGTTCTCGTATTTGCTTATCAGTTTCCTCCAAAAGGGAAATTGAATGTGTCTGATGAGTCATGTAGTATGATGCCTACAAAAACAGGAAGAATAAAATCCACATCTATTTTCATTTATTCCCTAAAATTTAAATGATATTTAAAATCAATTAGTGGTTACAAATTTCAAAATTATACCACCTAAAATGAGGATGAATATAACAAAATTCAAGGCTGGGTACTAGAGTAAGATTACTACTGGGCTAGGATTCAATGATATCAGCGTAAAGAAAACTCAAATTCATATTACCAAAAAAGAGGTTTTGTAGGATGCTTTTTCATAAAATTCACCATGAGATGAAAAATGTTTCAGGCAAATCCGGCTCAGAAAACTTTTCATACTCACCATAATATATGGAGGTAGTAGGTATAAGAGGATGAAGATATCTCAGCATGCTCATGACTTCTACTAACCTCGCCTCATTTTTCAGAAATATCATTATTAAAATTTGATTACGAATCTAATTCAACCCTATAAAACCAACATGTAAGATGAAGATTACTCAACTTTTATAAGCTTTATTTAGCAATATCTCTATTTGACATGGAACAAAACCACCACTGAGACAGCAATTAAGGCAACACCAAATAGACCACAACTAAGGCAAGCTAGGGGTGACCATAACTAAGGCAGCTTCCCAACCCTGCCCCTATGACAACGGCTATTGGGCTAAAGCATGGCAAATCTAGGTGACCCTACAATGAATCTAGAATAGACTCCAAACCAAATAGAATTTGGGGTCTGAAGCCTAACTCAATCCCATAACCGAATTACAAGTTGAGCATTGTCCAAGCTTTATATGCTCTATTTTAGCCATGTCACAAGTCAATCTAGGACTAAACCCCCATCCTTGAGGGAACAATTAAGTAGCCCCCAAAAAAGCCATTACTAGGGCAGGCTAGGAGTGACAGAAACTAAGGCAACTTTCCAACTACCATTAACTGACTTATAGTATGAATTATCATCAAACAGGTACCCCATTTAAATTCTTTCCGTATGTATCATTCCATACAGGTGAAATCAAAGACAAAGGAGGTGGGTGTATGTGAGTGTAATTTAGGTAAGAAAAGACTTCAAACGCATATTTAGTTTTGATTACTTTGGGGGGAAATTTTGCTTCTGCTTTTCAAAAGTTCATTCAGTAAGATTTTAATTATAAGATATTTAAGACTCAAATAAACTAATACAAACACACACCAAGTCATAAAATAAGTTTTAGACCCATTTTGAATGATATTGAGTGTCAGTAGTCATTGCTGATATGGAAGCAAGTTTTTCATGCCACAACTCCTTTACATATTTATTTTTCTCAGTCTTTAGGAAAAATTCAGGCATTTTAGAGAAAATCGTGCTGGTAGCGGTCAAAACTTGAGATATCACAATAAATTTTGCAAGCATGAAATTACCTGCTTAAAATTTGGAGCAAGACCAACATGATACAGCCATAGCAAAGCATCAAGTAGCTCTTCTTCTCGTAGTGTAGCTGTAGAGATATTGGTATCCTTTGGTACAGACTTCATATGGTGCACTTGGCGGTAACCATACTCAGGTTCAGATTGATCACTGGGGCTAGGTTTATCAGTTATTTCATTATTCAAAGTCCCGTCACTGCATTCAGCAGTGACATGAGCAGGTCTCTCTGGAATAGAGCTACAATGACCGCGAGAACCTTTGGCCAGGTATTTAGCAGGAACCTTGAAGTTCCTTGTAAAATCAGAATCATAACTAGAGCAACAGCATGGTTTCTGCCTGGTTGAATGAGTGACCCTGGTTTCTTCATTATCCATGCAACCTTCATCCCATTGAATCACTTCCATTTCATGATCAAATGTTGGGTGTAGCTTTGATAAATGGCTATAGGATCCCCCAAGCCTGGAAATATCATCTCTATGGGGATCACTTTTAAGAAATAAATGAACAGGAAAGCTTTGCTCACCACCTCTGTGAAGGAAACCAACATCTGTTTTGCAGCTCTTTAACCAGCCACAGATGTCACCCAAGGCAAATCCTTCAGATAGAAAATGGAGTACAACTGTGTAAATTGAAACAAGAACCGAGTTGCTAGAAACTCCAGGAGGTGGAATATTTCGTTCTGCTCCTCTGTTCTTCAGTAGAAGGCTCTGTAAAAATGTCCTAAATACTGCTCCAGGCAGCTGGGGAGGATTCGTGGGTGGTATAAATTGTATCACTAAGCGACAAAGGTCCCTATGCTTCTCCTCAATCTACATTTGAACTAGGCATGCTCAGAAATGTAGGAAACTATGAAAGGAGTATCCAACAGCACAATAATTCACAGAATTTTACCCTCAAATAAGAAAGAAATATTATTCATAAAATTCATAGAAACAACCTTATCTTTTCATTCTATGATAATAAAGATTAGGTAAATGAAAAATTCCTTCTATTTTATAGAAAATTCAGATAGCCTAATTTACCATACCGCTATGCCATATCTGGCAGAATTATGATGGAGAAGAATATTGTGAAATGAAATTGAAAAGGCTTTCATAATCAATATTTTGCTTGCTCCACCTTTTATCTTGAGAAGCAACATAAAACCCACATATTCACCAATTAGATCACATGATAATTTATATAAATTAACGGGATTGTATTCAGCTTATAAGATTTAGCCTCACAATCACCAGTAAACTTAGAAAAGTTTCTCTCGTTTTCATTCAGTGTCATGCACATATAATAGATCACAGCATTTTTGCTGTGATCTCAGAACATTGTCGCATTCCCCTACATTCACTGACTAATATAGGACTTAGGATTGAGAGAAAAAAATGTCACTAAAGGAAGGAAAACCTTCATAGGCAGAGAAAGGTACAAAAGACCATATGCAACTCTTACCATTCCTTCTAACACTCTGCTCTTACTTTTCATTACAATCCTACTCCATCAACCATTACAATGCAATAGATAACTGTATTTAACAGGTTAAGTAATTCCAGTGGCTTGTTGAAAAATATACATAATTATTGTATAAACTTGTCAGTTTAATTGTTTGTTTGTTGCTTCTTCAAAGTTCAAGAGAAGCAGTGAGGTATTCATTCTCATTCAGACATAATAACTAAAATCGAAGTTAGGTCAAAGAGAAATAATTTACCTTGTTGACTGATTCAGACAAAGCTGTGGTTGTCAACATCATGTTACCTTCATAAGATGCATCTTCACACGAACCAGGCCACCAAACAGTTGGCATCATGAAGTCAAGATCATGTTTGTTTGGAGTCTTTTGTGAAAGAAAACCTTCAAACACGAATTCAAAATCTGGTGACTTCCACCAAAGCACCATAAGTTCCTCTCGTCTTAGTAGATGACATGCCAATGCAAGGTGAGAATATGATCCAGAGTAAGGACATTCAGTTAAAATTAATAAGGCTATTTTACAACTAAATGAAAGAGCATTTAGGATGTGTTTAAATAGCACATGGGATCCTTGAAATTGTAGCATAACCTCAATTACTTTATCCAAGCTTGAGTAATCATGGGGTGCATGCAAGCCAAAAACATCAAACATGAACGACAACAGTGGACCCCAAGCCACATATTCTGTGATCCCAACATCCGCTTCAACTATAGAGAATAATTCCTCACATATAGCATAAGAAGCAGGATGGAAAATTTCTTCCAATGAATCAAACCTCTTCACTCTTCTCAATTTCTGAACTAGGGAATGATCAGCTCGTTCCACTGAATGCATGTCCAACAGTCTTGACCAGCATTGCAGCAGTTGGGTGACAAAGTAGTTCTTACAGGGGGGAGCCTGAAGAGGAAGGTAGCCTTCAATTGGATACTTAAAGGGTCGAGCTCCAAAGTTTAACTCACATCTTTCACCCTGGGAGAGAGAAACTGCTGGATAATAACCAAAACCAGGACCCATTTTTCGAATTCCTTGGAATGCCACCCCAAGTGAATTACCATTCCTGTAGAATAATATTTCATCTCTATCTAAATCTATACAACATCCAATAATATCACCAACAACCCATGACTGGCCATAGGTCTCCGCATCCTTGTTCCACTTACTAACTCGCCTCCCATCATAAGCATATGAATCGTCAGCATCACCAACACCTTTATGGTCAGTGAAAGGGCAAGAAAGAGTGGCCCAACCAAGTTGCTGTATGCCAGATGTTTCCAACATAACTTCATACATCCATTTTCCCTTCCAAACACAAGCACTAGCCCTGGCACTACTGAACATTGCCATGCTCTCTATAAGAAAAGGTGACTTGATAACTTTAATATCACCACAGATGCTGGATTCTTCTAGGCCTATAATATCAGGCCCGTTGCCACTTTTACCATTAATATAACAAACCCCATCACTTTCACTATAAGAATCACTTAATTTCACATTATATCTTGAGAAATTATTTCTAATGACAGAGTGAATAAAACCACGATCAACCGGACCAGTCAATGAATTGAGTGATCTGTTTGGGAGGCCAAATACATACTCAAGGGTTCGCTCCACCGATTGCTGACCCAAATCGTCACAGCAAGAAAGTAACCGAGTTTTTGGCAAATTTTTCTTACCGTCCTCACCGTCGTTCAATATCACGGCCAGACCAGCAGAAAACCCACCAACTCGCGGGCTCTCTTCACCCATTTGTGACACTCAGAAAGCACTATCCCTCAACTAGCCCGAAGCCAGCTGAAAGCTTTTCCAAATTCAAATCCCCGTTCAACTGTCACAAAGTCAATTAAGCTCTCTAAGTGTTCGTGATCCATGCTCAAAAGAAAAAAAACCAATAGTACAAGCATTTTGAGGCCAAAATTTACAACACGCAACAACAGGCGAGAAATCTAGACAGTAGCTTACAGGTACGATATGCCCAAAATTTAACGTGAACGGGCACCAATTCAAAAACAAACAAATAACAAGTTCACTTTTTGCTCATATCCCACAACGACAACAAATCCCAACAAGTACAGAAAAATCCAAAAAAAAAATAAGAAAAGAAAAACTAACACCAGTTTTCCCGGGAAATAAACAGAGGGAGAGAGTTATAGGGAAGATGAAAAACTTGGCGATAAGGATAAATTTTAAAAATGTTGAAAACTGTAAGGCGCCCCTCAAATTGAACCAAAAAGCGTTACCTCAAAATAACATGAAAAGGCTTCGAAGTTGGTATTATAAATTAAATAAATGATTAATTTAAAAGGGAAACTTACAGAAAAAGTTCATGCTGAGGCGAGAGAAAAGGCGGCGGAAGGTTGCTAGGGTTTTGCAGGCTCCATTGCTTCGAGATTCGATGACAGCAACAGACTAGAACAGTGATACAAGAGAAAGGGGACGTGGAATTTTCCGAGGGAGAGAAACCGTATTTGATGTTGTTATTTTATAATTGATTATGATTCTGTTTTTTTGGTAATAATGATTTTGGCCAAAAAGTTTGGGGGGAGTAAAGGCGAAGAAGCAAGGAAGCAGAAGCTGAAGCGAAGCCGCGGGCGCCGAGTCGAACCGAACTAAACCGCAGCTAATGGAGTCGTGACTGACACGTGTCGAGAAAGGGTGTGGTTGGGTGGTGAGTTGACGGGTAATGATACTGGCAACTGAATGAATAGGGACCACCCGTTGTAGGAATGGGAGTGGTGGACAACATTGTTGGTGGGTCAATTATACGTTTCACTGCACTTCGACTCAGGGCACATATCCGTTTCCACATGACAATATACCCTATAATATTTAATTATTATTTTTGTATAAACATATTAAATATTTTCCTATTATTTATCAATACTGCAAGTCTTCTGGAAATTAAATGCAGTGCTCCTCTGTATTTTTAAAAAACCTGCATTAAGTGAAGTTATTAATCTTAAAACGCATTTATGGAGTTTAGCTTATTTATGGTTTGTATTAAAACACTGTAAGCCCCAAAATGTCCTTAAAACTTATTTAAAAATACTTTGTAGACAATATATGACGTGTAATTTTCTTACACTTTCGGTTGACATTAACTATTACGAAGAAATATATATATCATAAAAAAGGTATACGTGTAAGTCAATTAGTTAATTACCAGAGTGACCGAGGGACTCTTAAATTGACATTTTTACCCTGTCTGTTCTCTTGAATCTTCTCAGATTTTTTTTTTCCACGTCTTCAGTTGTTGAAACTTTAAAAAGGTGTTTTTTTTTTTTTCTTTTTCTTCTCACAAGGAACGTGTTGGCTGGAAATAATTTTTTAGCATTTAAAAGAGTACCATATTATATGCATATGGTATTTTAAATAAATTATAAACAGGTCTAGTTTAAAAAAGTTGAATAAAGAAATACTAAAATGCACTTCAATTAAAATTAATAAAAAATTAGACTGTCTGATGGAGATGATGAAGAAAATGAAAGCTTCACTCTCCTAAAAATCGGATAAATAAAACTAGATTATCAAATATTTTACCTCATTTTTATTCACGTATGATTTTTCATCTTGATTTTATATATCTGGTCTTTATTTTATAATTCATCAATTGTTAAAATTAGGATCCTATTTAATAATCTTGGAAAATAAAACAAAGCAATGCAAACAAATTGATAGAAAAAATATACAAAACATTTTATTTCTATATTTTTGTTTTTCTTAATGTATTTCATTTTATTTTTATTAATTATTAAATGTATATTGGGAATAAAAATACTTAATTTTAGCAATAAAAGAAAAAACAAATTGAGTGATTAAAGATAAAGGAGTGAGTATACACCCCAAAATCAACATGTGACCAGCTACTCCAACAGTTACACTACGATTATTAATTATTGACATTGATATGATATAACCCTTAAAGAAGAGAAATATAAAACAACACCGTGCATGTTAGGAAACTCTTGTATTCACATGTTGACCAACTTTCGTTCCGTCCTATAAAAATTGTGGTGAATGCAAGTTTTGTTTTGAAGGTATTTTTAAGGTTTAAAATTAATTTTTGAGTTTAGAATATTTTAAATAATTTATATGTTCGATCAATGATTTTATACTGAATTTTGGTATTATCTTTAGAAATTAAAACATCTTATCATATATAGTTGGTTAAATTTAAAATTATTTTTATGTAGTTGTCGTTATAAGTAAAAATATAGGTAGGACAAAAAATGACGCAAATCTAACTATGTGAGCGATGGCATAAAAAGTGAAAGCTACTGGCGGCTACTGAATTGTTGTTGAATGCGGGGCCAAAGACAACTTCTACAAACAAATGTCAATGATTCGAAGTGAATGATAGATAAAACACATCGATGGGTACTAATTAGAGACCCACTCATTAATAAGGTTAAAATATTAACATATGGGTTTTCTAATACATTATAAAAATCTAACATAACTTAATTTAGTTTAATTAGTATTTCTATTCGATCTAAAAGATACTAAAGAGAATGGTTCAATAAAATTTATTAAGTCTTTTTATTATAGAAGAGTTTAAATCTACATCTATTAGAACAATTATATATTTATTAAGTTGATTTACTTCTAACTCTTCAATATTTGTGTCGAGTAAATTGATTGTCACTCATTCTGGTTCTTACTAGTTTATTCATTTTTTAGGGTATTTTTTGAAATATTGGAACTATGTTGATTCTACATTTTCGAGTAGGTTATGTTGTATGTATGTCATGCTCTTGTTTAGAGTGGTGGAAGCATCTGTTACTTTCTTCTGTTACATGTTGGGTTGACCTACTTCAGTCTCATTGAGTCTGGCTTTAAGGAGAGCAATCTAAACTTCCACGCGAATCTTGTCGAACTGGTGGGATGTGCTCCATCTAGGGATTGTAGGGGCTTTTTCACTGTAGTCTGCCTAAGGTTGGACATATGATCTCTCATTCTTCAAGTCGGTCATCCTTAACTGAAGTCCTTGATGTTCATGGAGGTTTGCTTGTCATTAAGCGCACAAGGCCTCAAGCTCGATATCATATTGTTTATGTTATTCATTGTTTTGTTTGAGGTTCCCCAACAGGTTGTATTCCATCTCGTGGGAGAGTTGAGCTTGACTTTAGGTGATGACATCGCTACTGAATTCGATGTCGTCTTTGTCCTATTCACTAAACTAAACCCTTAGGAAATCATTCTCTAGGTAGTAATAATTGTTGCGACATGGGGATTGTTTTCAGTAAGTTATTTTTGCACTTTTTCTCAAATGAGGATGACGATTGCTTTCATCTCCCACTCAATCCTAGACCCAAGCTTGTCGGTGAGCTTGAGAGGAGCATCTTCTTGTGCTGCGATGATTTTGAGTCTCGGTCCTCCACACCTACATCGTTAGTAAGTATATAAAGAATACAAAAACATTTTACCTGCGAGGGGCAATGTTGGGATGATGGCATCAACATTTTCGATGATGTCAACATCATTGAGATGAAGAATGATGTTTAAGACCATCGAAAAGCTTCTCATGTTAATGAGTTCCAAGTTGGAACATTGCTTGCTTTCGCATATCAACACCTAGCATGGTTAGGTCCAAAGAGGGAAAGACAACAAATTTCATATGTGGAGGCAAGATAAAGTTTTACTTAGGCCTCACAATGGGCGCCAAATGATTATTACGAGATCTTGAGCGTAGATTTGCATCCAGGTTACAAAATACTAGAGGTGCCTTGAAAGCTCTTGCTAATAGTAAATGAATCTCTTTTTGCTCAAAAAGGAGAAGATCCACATACAATATACAATTACATAATAGTTAATAATAACAATCATAACCATAATACTAAATTGGCCAATTAGTAATGATATGTGGATATTGTCCCAATAAGCACAGGTTTAGATTGTTCCAGAATGAAAAATATTTAATGAATCTCGTTAGGTCATATTCTTTAATATGTCTATTCGACCAAATAGTAACCAATAAAATTTAGTTTTTATATTAAAAATCATAAATTCTCCCTATTTTCTTTATTGCTTCTAAATGATAAAATTTAATCACTCTCGCTTCATCTACATGACATATTAGGGTTCGATTAGAGATGTTGGAAGTCCCACATCAACTAGAGATAAGGCCAAATTATAATATATAAGTGAGGTGCAAACCTCATCTTACAAGCCGATTTTGTGGAGTTGAGTCAGGCTTAAAACCACTTTCTAATATGGTATTAGAGTCATGGTTAAAGCCTATCGTAGCGATATTTATAACTCGGTGTGAAGGGATGTGTTGGAAGTCTTATATCGACTAGAGATAAGGCCAAATTATAATATATAAGTGAAGTGCAAATCTCACCTTACAAGTCAGTTTTGTGATATAAAGGGGGTGTGTTGAAAGTCTCACATCGACTAGAGATAAGACCAAATTATAATATATATATATATATATATATATATATATATATATAT
>NW_014542924.1:696030-749621 GCF_000741045.1 Vigna radiata var. radiata | reverse complement strand
ATATATATATATATATATATATATATATATATATATATATATATATATATATATATATATATATATATAAGTGATGTGCAAAGTTCACTTTACAAATCGGTTTTGTGGAGTTGAGTTAGACTTAAATTTCACTTCTTAATAAAAGAGTGTAATGTGAACTTTTAATAATTATTAGGTAAGTCGTTGAAGGAAATATTTTTAATAATGTTATTACTCATACTATATAATTTGCTATGTTTCTCAATTACTCAACAATACTTTAACGTTCTAGATAATAGTTTTTAATTTAAGTACTTTTTAGCATTTTTATTTTTTTTCATCTTAATATTAAGTATATTTAATATCTTTATATTGTTTAGAAATTAAATATAAGTGTAAAAGTAAATTTAGGTGGATTTTTCTCTTTCATTATTTTAAAACATTTTTTAAAAATAAAATCGTTCAAAATGGATAATATCACTGGTGAGTTCAGAATATTAATGTTGTATTGAAAACGATTGTTTTAAACACAAACATTGTTCCGTTCCTCAATTAGAGAATAAAAAAGTATTTCAAAGATAAATTCTTTAAACCTCGATTGTAAAACTTATTTCAATGACTTAATTATTTTATATCACTTAAAATTGAGGTTAAAAAAATATTTAAATGGACCGTTCTCTATTAGTCCTCATGTACTTGATAAAACTCAAAAATCCAAAATGCGTCATTTGGATATTATCTTAATAAGAAAAAAAAAGACACATTTTATTAAAATTAATTCATAGATACTGAATCTGTCAATAATTCATTGGCAGTTCAGACACAATGTTTGCATCATCACAGTACAAAAGTTACAGTGTAACGAAAAACAGAGACACCAAAATGAATGGAGGCATGTCAACAGGATGATGGTTCACTGAGAATGACAGTAACTCTCAATAACATACAACTTATTTAAGAAATGAATGAGGAAAAGGTGAGCCATACAAATGCCGAGAGGATTATGTAATAAATAAAAAAACAGAGTAATGTATGAATAATTAGTAATTATATAAATTAATTACATGAAAATAATGATTGAATGAGTTACAACATATTTAGCATTATCATTGGAAATATAAAAAAGTTTAGCATTTAAGTTTAAAGTCTTCATTGCTTACACCTTCTCCTTGTGTTTGGTCTCTCCCCTAGTAATAATGGCTACATCCATTTTAGATTTATTGTTAAAGGTACCCAGACTTTTCTCTAAACTACCTAACCTATTTTCGAATATAGGATACATTGGAAAATCACTGTAACTATAAAATGGTCTTTTAAACAAAAATAAAAACAGTTGGAGTTGAACATTCCACTAATATAATAATGTTTAACCAAAGAGCAGTTCTTCCTAAACCTCCATGGTCTTGCACTTTCAACTTTTTTGCTAATATCTTTTTTATAATAACTAACATTATTTTCTCTCTCTTATTTAAAAACACTGAAACCCTACACCCGCACGTATCTCCTTCAGTCTCCCTTTCGGTTTTGTCTTTTTTCTCCTCCATTGTTTTCATCCTTCTTATGCCTTCCTTGTGCCTTACTCGTGGTGTGCCTATGATCACGATGGTACTCGTTCTCGTGGTCAGCTTCTCTATTTATTAAACGTTAGTTTTGTAGTAAAAAATTTACAAAATCTCATACCATAATTTCCTGAGGCTCAAGGACTTATCCACGGTGCATTGCGCAATTTTCCCAGGATACAATAGGAACTTCTCGGAGAGATGTCTGAGGATCTCAAAACTAGCAAGAAACTCTCATAGAGTTTATACCCAGATAATTTTAGAAGAGAAGAAAAGAGAATGAAAACTAAAAAAAAAAAAAAAAACTAAAGAGAAAGACTGACCTTGATATTTTGTAGTGGAGGAAGTAGATCAGGCCCCTGACCTAAAATATCTCTTAAAATATTATTATTTTTAATAATGTTCAAAATATATATTTTACAATATTATATTCAAAATTTATAACAATCTCCCACATATTGCAAAATATATATACAAACTAAAGAGAAAAAAAAAATTATTCTGGGTTTCACAAGATGTAATGCATCAGAACTGATATAGCACGCTACATGAACCAGTCTTAGATTAAGAAACTTAGCACACAATGTAGTTGGTATAACAAGCTATATGAACCAAAGACTTGAGTGTGTTAGAGGTTTATCAATCACAATACACCCCCCACAATCCTTGTTGTTATCGCTGTGTTGCGCTTACTAGGCCATGCACGTGCCCGGTATTCATGAGTGCTCTAGAGATCATGCCAAGATCTCATGCAAGCGGCCCCACTTGACGCTCATATAGGTGATTTCATCAAGTGTATGCTGCAAATCATACACCACCCATAAGGGATATGAAGATCATTAAAAACTTTGATTAATTTCAAAGTTTAACCTCTCAATAATGCAGTCTCTAGCACTTTCACACAAACCATAGGAAGGGACATAGTTGATTAAAATCAATTTAGTGCTATCAGAACTAAAAAGTGACTTGTTTTTACCCATATGAACCTTATTCATGGGATCTCTAATCACAAAGGTTCGGTTACCATCACTTGTTTGTTTGCAAGTGGCTTGAGTCTCATTCCCCTCGATGTTTCTAAAATCATATTTCTTCCCAAAGGTTTTGTCAGAAGATATGCTAGATTTCGTTCTGACTTCACATAGTGAATGGAAATAGTTCCACTCTTTAGCAACTCTTCACCAAATTGTGTCTCAATTGGATACGTCTATTCTTTCCATTATAATTCTTGTTTTTAGCTATAGCTATTGCCGATTGGCAATTACAGTGTATTGACATCGATGGGGTTGGTTTCATTCCTAGTGGAATGTTCGCTAAGAAGTTTTTCAACCACTCAGCCTCATTACCAGCATTCTCAAGAGCAACAATCTCAGATTCCATTGTTGATCTTAGAATAATTGTTTGCCTGGCTAATCTCCATGTAATCGCACCACCCCCAAGTGTGAATACATAACCACTAATGGATTTTGTCTCGTCTGAATCAAAGATCCAGTTAGCATCATTGTACCTTTCTAGTACAGCTGAAAATCCACCATATTCAATGGAATAATCCATTGAAACTCTTAAGTATCTCATAAGCCTAGCAAGTGCATCCCAATGTTCCTGATTTGGACATTAAGTGTACCTACTCAGTCTACCTACTGCATAAGTAATATCACGTCTAGAAAAGCTCATTAAATGCAGTAAGCTCCCAATTATCTGGGCATACTGAGGCTGAGATAACGGTTCTCCTATATTTTGCATCATAAGGGGTACTCACGGGTTTAAAATCATAATACTCAAACTTCTTAAGAAGTTTATCAATATATTGTTCTTGGGATAATAATATACTATCTTCCTTCCTTATGATTATAACACCTAAAATTATATTGGCTTCACCCATGTCTTTCATTTATTTAGTTCTAGTGACAATCTCATTGCATGTACCAGAAATTAACATGTCATTCACATACAAAATTACATATTCTCTACTTTCAAATTTAGAACATTATCAATATTATTAGGTGAAAAGCCAAATTTATTTCTTCAAGTAATTAAATAAAATTACCTACACCCCCACAATTTTAAATACCTGGTTGTGCTTCTCTTATTTGTAGGTAAAGTATACAAAAATATACTCAAGTACCTCATCTTCTTATTTCCTTTTTTTTTCTAAAGAGAAAATCTTCTCCACCTTTCTCAAACATTACAAAGGCATGACACATGAAAATTAGGATTCATCATCCTAATTCCAACGAACTCTAAGTTGTCGCTCGTCTCCCTCATATTAGTTTTACAACTAACTAAACATAATCCATAATCAAACTAAATACTATCCACACCTCCCATTTCATCATTTACACATCAATATACGTTAGTATATAGTCTTATGTAACCCCAATATAAATTTCTATAATATTTTAAGAATCAAAACTCAATCTAAAAATAATTAATTATTAAAATCTTAGTACTTTCCTTCCTGAAAGTAAATTAATTTCTAATTTCAAAATATTTAATTTTAAAAGCAATTAATTTCTTTCTTATACCATATTAATTCGAGTAAATTAATTTGATTTTCTATTAATTACTAAATAAATAGTAATAACTTTGTTCCCATAATTATAATTATTATAAATTAATCTTTTCTTTTCTTTTCTTTTACAATTTATTTTCATTAATTAATATCAATAATTAATTAATTAATTTCCCATTACTTTAATTTAATTTTAAAAACAGACCGAAGGTTCCAAATAATCCAAACTCTGAACCAGTAGTCCAATTAGGTTCAAACTGAACCAACCACAATATGTTCAAATCCAACCCAGGATTCACCCATGGTCCAAAAAGAATTCCACGTGGGAGGTCACTGCAACCCCCTAACTGTCGACAGCTCCCCTGCCGCAACTCAGACAAACCACCAACAAGCGGAAACTACCATGGCCAAGCCGGTTTCAACTCCAACAAGAAACCAGATTCGTGAAGAACAGAACCTCCAGGAAAAATCAAATTGAAGCCTTAATCTCAGACCTTAAGATTAAAACAACAATCTTCAAACCACACCCCAAATTCACGATCATCAATCTGCAAAGAAGCGACAAAAACCCCAGAAACAAGAACCACCAAAACTGAACCGAGAAAGAATTTGGGAATAAGAAGAGAAATTCCTGCAAAACCCCAACCCCAAAACAGAGAACGACACGAAGAACAACGCTTCTCCTTTTAGCGGACGAGCCGAACCAGAGAAGAGGTCGCGCCCTCGCTACGCCTTCGACGTGCCATCGTAGCGCCATCGGCCCGCTAGCGCAATGTCGTCGCTGTCGGAGTTCGCCTCTCTCCTGCGAAACAACCCACACCAAAGAAGAAGAATGGAGTCTCTCCTCTGCAAATCACGAACCAGAACGGAAAGAAGAGGAGAAGAAGAACGACCCAAGCACCATTGCGAGCCACCAAGAAAGACGAGAACACCGTCTGAGTTGCGTCATCGTAGCGGCGACGTCTTCGCCACCACGAGGCCACCTCCAGACCACCTTCTTTGCACAAGATGGAGGATCGAAACGAAAAAGAAAGGAAGAGAACCCTACTGTTCGCGTGAGAGGCACCCAGAAAAAGAATTGGGGAAAGTGCTTTCCACCCTAAACAGGGTCTTCTGACTCCAAAAAGAAAAAAAAAAACGAATCCCCCAAATTAAAATAAATTCTAAAACCCTAATTTTTTTTATTGTAATTGCCATTAATTAAAACCCTACTTATTATATACTTTCTGATACAGAATTCAATCACATTATTGAATTCTTAATAACATAGAACTCAATTAGCACATGAATTCAGTGGCTTGAAATCCCACCGGATATTAACATAATAATACACAATAAACAATGTCAATTATTTATGTTAAACGATTCTCCAAAATTTTAAGAATCATCACACACCAGAAATATCCAATCATGACATTATTAAGTATTTAATTAAATTCATTACCATTTAAATGCAAATGTAGCATTTCACAAAGATACTCAAAAAAAAAATTCACATTCATCATGCAATAAAGAAAAGTAAGTTTCTCATACCTTTTTGATATTTGACAGTAACGAGATTGAAATATAATTCCTTAAGATTGTAGTAAAAATGCTTAAAAAATCTCATACCGCAATTTCCTTAGGCGTGTAAATCGTTGTCCTTAAAGACTTACCCGCGGTGTATTGCGCAAGCCCCCCCAGGATACAACAGGAACTCCTTAGAGAAATGCTGAGGATCTCAGAACTAGCAAGAAACTCTCATAGAGTTTATACCCAGATAATTTTAGGAGAGAAGAAAAGAGAATGAAAACTAAGAAAAAACTAAAGAGAAAGACTGAACTTGATATTTTGTAGTGGAGGAAGTGGATCAGGCCCATGACCTAAAATATCTCTTAAAATATTATTATTTTTAATAATGTTCAAAATAGATATTTTGCAATATTATATTCAAAATTTATAACAAGTTTTACTCTCATCCTCTAGTAATGAGAGGCTTAGAAGCCTTAACCGGCGTTTAAAATGCGGTTAAGGGTTTATGGGCGTTCAAACACCGGTTAAAGACCCTGCGTCATTCGAAATTCGGTGGACCCTTAACTGACATTTGAAATGCGGTTAAGGACATGCCGTTGTTTGAACGTTGGTTAAGGTTCTAGATATGTCGTATTTCGAATTATGATGGACCTTAAGCGGCGCTTGAACGCCAACGAGTCCTTAACCGCATATCGAATGTCGTTAAGGGTATTCCACGACCTTAGCTTCTTACCTCGAATGTCAACTTATCCTTTTTCTCCTCTGGCGAACCACAACACTAAAACGGCCACCACTAATGCACCAGAACCATAGCCAACACAACGAGACCACCACAAGATCATAACTCACAAAATGTAAGCACCACATCCACAAACTCACCCACCAAGCTCGTCGAGGAAAAAGAAAATGAAGAAGAAGAACAAAGAGAGTGAAAGTCAACGAGTGAAGGTGCATGTTAATTGGCCTTCAATTAATGAAAACTAAAATCATCCCATGGGAGGTGCAGGATGAGATGTGTGAGGTGTAGGAAGAACACCTCTTAAACAAATTATACACTCTAATATGTTTGGAAAGTTAAGAATACTAAGAACGTATTCCTATCACACAAATAATATTAAATGATGACCAAAAATTAAAACAATTTTATAAAAGTAAGTATTTTTCAATGAAAAACAAATATTTGTAAATATAACCAATGCAGAAAATATATTATAAAATAAAGTCGTTTGTCATAATATTATTTATAGAGTTATAAGATGATTTGATGATAAAATTGAAAGGAATGATGAAGAGATTGTGAATTTAACTTCAACACTAATATATGGGATTATGAAGTTGGTTTGTGGTGGATTTGGAATAGAGATTGAAAACAATGAAAAACAAATCATAATATCATTTCTACCTACTAAATGTATTGACATCTCTTGAAATATAATTAGTAATTAGACTTTCAACCTTCCATCTTACAAGCAAATTGAATTAATTCAATAGCATAACTACAAGTTATCAAGCAGTTCATTGTCCAACCTAATTCACAAGACATGAAAATAACATGTTCATCTTATATACCATTGTAATTTATATTCCATATCAACGCAAAATATAATACTACAATATAATAAAGGCAAGTGATATAATCAATGTTCAATACCATTTAACATAAGTTTAGTAACATTTTCAAATTGATGTGCTCACACTCTATCTTTCAATATACACAACTCTTTATTACCCAACACAAGATATGAGTATATTTTGTTACAAAATATGATACAATAAATACCATACAATGAATAAGAAATGTTAGACCATGTTTTAATAAGAATGTTAGTTTTGTTCATCTTGTAAGGAAAGTTCCTTAATGAAGAAGTTAGGAAAAGATTATTTGTATTATGACATTTGAAGAACTATATAGTGTTTATAAACGAATCAAATCTTATTCAATTCAAAATTCATTTGCACACGGATTAAGGGTTTTAAATATTAATGACATAACTCCCTTCCACATCATCATATGAGATGTGAAACTCAAAATACAATTTTATAACTAATGCAAAAAAATTCATCCCAAATAAAAAATAGATTTGAAAAGACTTTTTTAAACCATGTGAGACCTCCTTTACTACTATAAAAAAGTTTACAACCAATGTTTTTTTTCCTCGTATACATCACTTTTTAGGTGTTGCTTATTAATAGACAACACTTCTAAAAAAGTGTTTTCTATTGATAGGTGTGAATAACAATGCTTATTTGAAAAAGCGTTGTCTATTGGTGTCTGTCAATAGATAACACTTATTTGAAAAAACATTAGACAACACTTATTTTAGAAAACGTTGTTTATTGACAACACTAATAAACAACGTTTTTTTCAAATAAGTGTTGTCTATGATCCAAAATTTTTTTAATTTATTTTAATTTCCCAATAGACATCACTTTTTCAAATATGCATGGTCTATGATCCATTTTTTTTAATTTATTTTAAGTTTTCAATAAACAACATGTTTCCAAATAAATGTCGTCTATTGTCCAATTTAAAAAAATATCTAATTTTTCAATAAACAATTTTTTCAAACCTGCATATATATTGGTTCATTACACACAGTTTTCTAAAAAAAGAATCCTTATTACTTTAGTGTATGAATACATAATTGCTTAGAGTACTAACCTATAAGCATGTATACAACCATGACATGGTTATCTAATTATATACAATCATAACATATTAACATATAAGCAATTACTAATGACAAAAACATCAATCTTCCCTAACTTCAATGATTTATCTGAATATTGTTGACATTTGCAAATAGGAAAATACTACAACAAAAGAAAATAACATAAAAGTAGTTAATTACAATTCTACTACAATTAATTATGTATAGAATCAAGATAACTTACATATGTTATTGTTCGTCTTTCATAGTATTGTTCGTCTTTCATATGAGCAAAACAAGCTAGCGTCTCACAAAAACAAAAGTTTATCTCTTGTATAACACTAAGGCTAAAATAAGTTTTTATTCAATACTATGTTATCTCAAGCAAAACTTTCTAAACAAAACATTGTCTAATAAATAACCGCTAAACGATATAGCCTTTCAAAAAACATCTTATGTTTATACCATCTAATAATTATATATGTTATATGTCATATGAATGAAATGACAAATAATAAAATATCTTGAACATGCTACATTGTCTAACGTTTATCAACGTTCAGGACTAGGGATGACAGCAGGTCGGGTCGAGCACGGATAGTGCCTACCCGCAATCCAATCCGTTGGATAAAATTATACCCGCTACCCGACCCACTACCCGTCGGATACCCGTTTAGAAAATACCTGCGGGTATTTTAAAACCCGTAGGTACCCGTGGATACCCGCAAAAAAAATATTTTATACATTTTAAAATAAAATTTAAATAAAATTACAATATATATATAATATAAATTAAATTAAATATAAATTAAAATTTAATTTTAATTAAATTTAACCCAATAAAATAGAATATAATTTTATTTTTAATTAAATTTAATTAAAAATATATAAATAATTTTTTTTTTATTTTTTGCGGGTAACGGGTATCCGCGGGTCGGGTAGTATACTATCTGTACTTGACCCATTTAGAAGCGGGTATTAAAATACCTGCTACCCATTACCCGCATGTAGTAAATATCTACAAGTAATAACTACCCGCCGTGGATTTTATCCACGGATACCCGTGCCCGTGGATGTTTTTGTCATCCCTATTCAGAACATTTGATGCATGTACAATAAAGTACTTTAATGTTTTTATAATTTGTTTCTTAATATTCGTGCAGATGAATAAAGTAGAAAGATATAATCAGAATCTCTACACCCAAGAAAAAAAAAACATGAGAGAAGAAGAACATTAGAGAATGTTTCCCTTGAATACATTTGCTCAATCACATCGTACAAGCTCAATTTTGCATAAAGCTATGAGGAAAAAACTTTACTAATCTACAATGTAGACCTTTGTTTGATCAAGCTACCTAAAATATGGCTATGAAACTTATCTTGAAATCAACTCAGTGTCCAATGATCATCTCACGAAATAACATATATAAAGATTATCAACTAAAGAAAATTGTGTGATTGTTGAAGAAGATATGAAATAAGTGAGAAATGAGAAAGAAAAAGAAAAAGTATGCTCAAGAAAGATCATAAAATATCAGCTCTACTCTATGTCAATTCATATATCATTTTATGATCTTCAACCCAAAGAAAAATGATGAAAGCAAGCTTAAGCAAAAGAAAATGTGAAGAAAAGGCTATCATCATATCTAGCTTCCTACTTCATCTCCAAACCTACAACGTTTGAAGTTTTCAGAATGAAATAGTAGAAGCATAAAACAAAAGAGAAAAGAAGAAAAGAGAGAAAGAACTTTATGAGCTTATATCGTCTAAATCTCTTCATCTTAAGAGAAGAAACCTCCTGAGTTCACAGATTGAGTTGTATCTTTGTCATCCTCTCCATGAGAGTTTATTCAATTTGTATTTGTAATCAAACGCCAAGTGCGTTTGTATTAAAACACTGTATTATTCATGTACTAGTCAATTTAGACTATAAAACCAGGTGTGGTTGACAATACTTGGAAATCAAGAGTGATCATAATACTTAACAACTAGGAGCAAGTAAACTCAGACTAGTCAAGATTGACTAAGGGAACCAGGAGTGGTTTATACTTTGAAAACTTATCAAACACCCTTTGCAAAAAGTTTTAAAAAATATTATTCACCCTTCCCTCTAGTGTCTTCATGTGCATTTCAATGTTTCAAAATTGTTACCTTTGTTGTGAAACTACAGAAAAACCATAAAAATAAGACATGGTCTACGAAACAAGATTTTGAGTTCGGGAGTCGGTTACACGTAGGGAAGGTATTAACACCCTATATTGCATGCCCGAAAGTAGTACCTTTAATTAATTGTACAAAGTTGATGTGATTTTCAAAATGGTTATTTTCCCCGAAAGTAACAATGCAAGACAACATGAAAGAAACAATATTTTTGTTTTGTTTTTGAAGCTCGACAAGGATTGACCTCGTTCCTACATATTCTCATGTGAGAAATCAGAGGTACGTAGTTCTTTTGAAAATCTGTTTGGAAGATTTGTTTGGAAAATTGATTTGGGAGATTGTTTGGAAAATTGATTTGGGAGATTGTTTGGAAAATTGATTTGGGAGATTGTTTGGAAAATATTGACAAATTTGGATTTTTGGGAAGTGAATCCGACAAAGATTGACTTTACTCCAATGTATTTCCATTTATGATGGAAAATAAGAGATTACGTAGTTTTGGCTAAAATTTTCATTTGAGAATTTTGATATTTTTTATTTTTGCGAATTTTATGGTTCTTTTTGGTGTTTTTGGAAGTCATTTAAAAGAGAATAACATAATACAAACAATCAAATGTACACATAAGCGTGTGAAAGATAAAACCATTCTTTATTTTGTATTTTTATTTATTTTTAGTAATTTTGACATGATTAGCAAAAATCAAGATGACAAGCAATAATTACATGAATATTTATATTTATTTATAAGAAAACTATTTTTAATTTTTTTATTTAATTATCAAGAAAATTTGAGACTTCACATGATAATCAATATTTTTTTTAATTATTACGAAAAACTCAATTATCAAACAAACCCAAGACTTGACATGAAAATCAAAATTATTATGAAAAAATTATTATCAAGCAAACATGAGATTTGACATGAGAATCAAAACTATTGTTATAAAAAAAATTCAATTATCAAGCAACTCCGAGACTTGATATGATAATCGAAAATTTTATGATTTTTATTAAAAAAATGGTTTATAAATGAAAATGTAGAATAAAAAACATTGAAAACAATTATGGAAATGTAAAGGTCAAATAAAAACAAACTTTGACAAAATAATTCAAACTAAAAAAAGAGTGAAGGAATAAGAACCTGGATAGAGAAAGAAAAGAGTCCAACCGAGATGTAAGTGAAAATGAGGTTTTTTGGAAATGAAGATGGGTGATATGAGGAAGAAGACATATGATGTTTGTGAAGGATGATGATGTAGGAGAGAAGAGATGTATGTATATGAAGATATATGTATATGTGTAGGTAAAGCTGTCAAAATTGGTCACAACTCGTGGGTCAACCCGGCCCACCACGGGTTCGGACCGGGTTGGGTTTGAAAAAATTGTATTTTTTTTATGCCAGTCAGATTTCAACCCGGCTCATGCGGGTTGAACCCGTGGTGGGCTGGGTTGACCCACCAACCCACCTACCTACTTTTTTTTATTAAAATTTAATTTTAATTTCATAAAAAGATATTTATTTATTTATTTTGCTTGAAAAAATTATTTAAGTTCCATATTTTCAAAATTTATTAAACACCCATGTTGGGAGTGAAATTTGGGAGTGAAATTTGTTTAAATTTGAATTATAGAAAGTTTGTGATTTCTTTTTATTTTAAAAAAATTATAATTAAGTGAGCTAATGAGTCAACCCATTTACCCACCAACCCGTGGTGGGTCAGGTCAGGTTCGAATTTTCTAGCTCGCTAATAAATGAGTCGGGTTGGGTTGACTCATTAAGTGATCAACCAGTGGTGGGCCAGGTCGGGTCGGGTTATCCGTTTTGACAGCTCTATGTGTACAAGAGAAGACATGTGTGTGTATGTGTGTAAAAAATGGAATGAAGAGTATGTGGGTATTTATAGAGTTGTGGATAATGAAAATGGTGAATAAAATATAATTTAAAATTAAAAGTTAGTGAGAACAATACAAAAAGTTAATGTGAAAAATAAGTAAAAGAAATAATATAAAAAGTAGGTTGAGAAATTAGGTGAAATAAAATATAATAAAAAAGTGAATAGAAAAAAGTTAATATAGAAAATAGGTGAAAGAAATAATATAAGTGAGTGGAAAAGTTAGATGAAATAAAATATAATAAAAAAAGTAATTAATAAAAGTTTGTGTGGAAAATAAGTGAAGAAATAATATAAAAAGTGGGTGGAAAAGTTAGGTGAAATAAAATATAATAAAAAAGTGAATATAAAAAAGTTAGTATGGAAAATAAGTAAAAGAAATAATATAAAAAGTGGGTGGAAACATTAGGTGAAATAAAATATAATAAAAAAAGTGAACAGAAAAAGTTAATGTGGAAGATAGGTGAAAAAAATAATATAAAAAATGAGTGAAAAAATTAGATGAAATAAAATATAATAAAAAAGTAAATAGTAAAAGTTAGTGTGAAAAATAAGTGAAAGAAATAATATAAAATGTGGGTGGAGAAATTAGGTAAAATAAACTATAATAAAAAAAAGTGAATAGAAAAAATATTTGTGAAAAGTAAGTGAAAGAAATAATATAAAAATATACGAAGAAAATAGGTGGATAAAAATATAATGTGAAAAGGTAAGTGAAAAAAATAGAAAAATTAGTATGAAAAAATTAATAAACAAAAAAAAGTGAAAAATAGTAGATGAAAATGGTAGGTGATGTGGAGAATGAGATGTGAGGAAGGATCATGTGTGATATAGAGAATGAGGTGTGAGAAGAAAAAAAAGGAATGAGGAAATAAAAATGTGTTGGATTAGCTAATCTATTGGGAGAGGGGTGTTGTTCCCTCCACCTCTCTATTTCCTCTCTCCACCTCCCCAATTTTCTTTAATTTTTTTATTACAAAAATAACCCTTTTCTCTATCTTTTTTATTGCATTTTAACTTTTTTTTTTTTACCTTTTTAGTTCTAAATACATGATATCCAAATAAAAAGGCAGCAACCTTAATATTGTGCCAAGGCTTTCCCTCTACCAATAAAAGTTTGGGAAAAATATTTTTTAACAAGATGTCAGGCGAACAATAGCAATAGATCATTAATATGTTCTCTAAGCTCGCGTTGATGATAAGCTTTCTATCAAATTTATTGTCGTCGAAAAGGTTCCAGTAACTCTTTTTGTCTGATTTATTGATGTCCAACTTTCTCTGTGTTTTCCAACAAAATTTGACCAACCAACCAAAGCTCGTTATAATTTAACCCACCTCTTTTCACCAAAGCAGAGTCCACTTATTTCAATCCCTAGGGTAGTAGTTTCACAAGGTCTTATCAGGTTAATCTCACAAAACAAGCTTCCAGACATGAACTTATTGCCATAAACAAGAAGATGGCTCTATAAAGGACCAAGGGGTACAAATGTTAAATGTTCAACAAAAGTGGGAATCCCACGACGGAATAGTAGTATGCTTGAGAAATGGAAACTGGTACAATTCCAAATTACTAATACAGCAACACAATGCATAGGCCAATGGTAACCTTTCAGAAGTTACACTGAAACTCACCATAGTGGGGTTTCATCAACCATTTTCATAGATAAAGCAGACATATCGGTGTTCCCCGAGTTTTGGACGACTGCTAGCCAAAGAGCCAATGAAACCCACACCAACAACTAGGGATCCTAATCAACAGGTTAATGCAGACTACGTCAGTTCAAACTATTCTATTTTTCACCACAAAAGAAACAGATGTCGACATTCGTTCTACCTTAAATGGATGTTGACATCTGGCAATGAATTCTCATATCCATTTAAAGGAGGTTTCACGAATTTAGAGTTACGTACCTTGTGGCTTATTTACGCACTTTTTGTTAAAGCTTTGATAGAGTCCACCACCATTTTCAAGCAACGTAGAGATGATTGAACTTTGTCACCCCTGCAACAATTCCTTCTATGAAGCAATCTCTTACTTACCACATTCTCAGTAAAAAAGAATGAATAAGTTGCGTGAAGGGAATGGGTAAAAATTTATAAAATTTTAACCCTAAAAATAAATTTTACTTGAAGGGATAAAATAAGAATAGAAAAATAGAATGAAGGATAAAAGAAGAAGTGGGGAGGTAGAGGGAACAAATTGAGAGGTGGAGGGAGCAACACCCTTGAGAGAGTAATTCACTCCACACTTCCAATATTTTATCTTGCACTTTTAACTTTTTTTAGAAAATTCCTTTTTTAACCTTAGTGAATATTTTTTTTAACTTTTTCTCTTTTTAACACTGGATCTCTTTAACAATTTTTTTTAAGACTTTATTTTTTATTTATAATTTAATAACTACTTAATTTAATTAAAAAATTTAATATTATTTAATATTATTTTCATATTTTAATAATTATTAAAATATAATTTTTATCATTATAATAATTATATTAAAAAATTAAAATAAAAGTAATAAAAACAAAAATAATAGTATAAAATCTGATTTAATATATAAATATATTAAATTAAATTAAAAATATTATTAAATTTTAAATAGAAAATAAAAGTATAAAAAAGTCAATCATCTCCAATAACTATGTTATCGGATTTTCAATTCGCAACGAAAGTCTTTAAAAATTGGTTTTTTATTTATAATTTATTAATTATTTAATTTAATTTAAATATATTTTATTAATTTAATATTTTAATATATTTATATATTTTAAATTAGATCTTATATTATTATTTTTATTGTTTTTGTTTTTTATTTTTATTATTATTACTTTTTTTTAATTATTTAAATTTTTAATTTTTAATATAAGTATATTAATAACTATTAAAATATATTAAATAATAATAGATTTTTAAATTAAATTAAATAGTTATTAAATTATAAATAAGAAATAAAGTTTTAAATTTTTTTGTTAAAAGGGTGTAGAATTAAAGAGATGCATGATTACTTTAATTAGAAAGAGAAAAATCTAAAAAAGGAGTTTTTGAAAAAGTTGGAGGTGCAGTGTAAAATATTGGAGATACAAATAGTAAAACAAATTAAAATTTTTTTGTGATTATTATTCCAATAAAATTAGTATTTTAATCTTGTTACAAATAAATATTATTGTCACAAAAATATAAATAAATTAAATAACGTATGCAAAATAAAGCAGTAAAACCTCAAATTAAATAATACAAACGAAAAAGGTTAAAATTTTTATAATCCCAAAACAAAAGTGCAAAAATACACGTAATTTTTGCAATAAAATACTTGAAAATAAAAAAGATTAAAAACCTTTACAAAATAATAACTAGTAACAGATAAAATTTTTATCCTCTTCAAAAAAAACTTACAAATTAAATGTGATATCAAGAATTACAAAAAAAACCCTACAAATAAGTTGTGGCAACTTTAATTACAAATATTTAAAAAATCCTCCACATATTAATTTACGAAAGATAAAAACCCAATAAATTGAAAAAAAAAAATCTCACTAAATAACAATTTTTTTTAATGTTATAATATCTATTATAATAACAAACTTTTAACTTTTAATCTAAGACCTTATTTTATACTAACATAAAATATTTGATCTAGGACATCTCTTAAATCCAACCGTAGGAACATCAGCGAGAGAGTCTTTGTTATATCTTCATTTTCTCCTTCAAAAATTTTAATTTCTCATTGAGTACACACATTTTCCTCTAACTTTCACTTTTTACCACTCATCCCATATGAGATTTCCAGAAAAAAAAAAATCCATAGAAAAGTTTAATATCTTAAACAATTTAGGGTTGAATTTTTTTTCTCTTAGTAACAATGGACAATAAAATCCTTCAATAAAATGGACACCAATTTTTTTGTCAAATCCAAGTTATAAATTAATTAGAAAAATATGTAAAGAAGATTAAAAGAAGAAAAGAAGGAAAAAGAGGTGGTGACAATAGTAATAACAATAACCAAAATAGTACAAAAAGAAATATTCCACCGTAATTGTAGTGGTGGTGATAAGGGGGATGACAACATAAGAGAAGAAGAAGAAGGATGAGAGGAAAAAAAATTAAGAAAGACGAAAGAAGAACAAAAAGAAAATTAACAACAATAGTAAATTATGATATTTACTATCAGCTAAAATTCGCCCATAATTAATACCAACTTTTATTAATCGATAATTATCAATAAATAATTACAAACAAATTTTGATAGTCAATAATTAATGCAAAATCTTCTTAATAATAATCCATAATTGATTTTGATTTATCATGAATTTTGTCCATCAACAAATGTATTTTTATAGTGAAATCTTCAAAAATAAAACCTAATACTCATTTCATAAGCTTTTAAAATGCACATTTCTTGCCATTTAATATACTAAGAGGTTTATTCCTTCTATATTTATGAGATACAGATTCATCCTATAAATGGTAGATAATTTTTCCTCTTCAATTACATTCATATTAGTAGTGTTGTCAAAACGGGTCATCTGACCTAATCCGACCCGGCTCACTACGAGTTGACCACTTAGTGAGTCAATCTAACCCGACTTATTTATTAATGAGTTAAAACTATTCGAACCTGACTCAGTCCATCACGGGTTGGTAGGTTAAACGGGTTAACTCACTAGCTTACTTAATTACATTTTTTAATAAAAAAATTATAATTTTTTTATAATTCAAATTTTAATAATAATTTCACTTTAAAATGATGTTAAACTCCAAAGACAATTCAAAATAAAATAAAAATTAACATACAACTCAAATGTAATTCAAAAACAAACCCACAAAGCGAATAAATAATTAATATTGGTAATTTTTGTCATTTATTTATTTATAATATTAGAGTCTTGAATAGATAAATTTATAATATTTTGCTCCCTTGAAACATCTTTTTCTTTATTTCCATTTATAATACAATAAAAAAATTAACTAATAATACTGAAACATAAAATAGAAAATAATTAAATTAAACTGTGGATTGGTGAACCAACCCGGTTCACCATGGGTTCAAACTATGTGAGCCGGATTCTAAGTGAGCCAAATTGAAAATTGGCTCATATAAAAAATTTAATTTTTTTTAAACTCAACCTAACTTGAACCCGTGTGAGCATGTGAATTCTAATCTATTTTGACAACACTAAATTTTAGTTATGCAAATTGGTCTCGTAGAAAAAAAAAAGATAGTTGATAATAAGAAAAATAAAATAAAATAAAAATGGAAGACTTGAGACTTTTTTTTCACACATTTTAAAGTTATTAAAACACCAATTACATGACAAAAGAGCTAAGAACCTGTTGTTTTAAACACACTTAATCTTTATAATATGTTTGAATATAAAATCAAAAGTATTTTTTTGAAGACTTTCCTATGAAAAGGAAGCCCTATATGTCTTCAGCATAGAAACTTTCAAAAGCAGTTATAACATATTTACATTACATATCTATGATATGGCTAAATTTAATGTTGAAACTTCTAGAGATGGGTTTACTTAGGTGAAGTACTTAAAAAGTGGTGCACTTGTAGAAACCATTTTTTCACTTACACACAGACTAACTTGGTGGGTAAGGGAAGAAGATAAGTACTGGAGAAATAGGTAAAGGTTAAGTTTAATTCTAATGGATTTTAGATTTGTGCTCCTTTTCTCTAAGTGCATTGAACTTTGCATATGGAATATTCTTAACTTATAGAATAAAAATAAGTTATACTTTTTTCTATAAGAATGTCACACGTGCATTATTCTCTTATCATAATTTTTAATATATCCTACTTTTTACCTGTTTTTTAATGTTAACTTATTACCAAAATATTCTTTGCATTGTTATCTATTGTGCAGGTGTTACATGTGTGTTCTTCACATTTTTCTCTCTTTTGTACTTTCTAGGAAAAATTACAACCTTTTCTGGGGTTTTCTAATAAACTACAATCAATAAAAATGTTCAAATGTGCCTAAGAATGTTTTATTAGAATTATTCAGCAATAAAATATAAGAATCTAATAAAAACTGGTAAATACACCAAATCATTTTATAAATGTTATGGCTAACCTAAGAAAATGTTGATGATGACTTACTGTTCATTAAAATGTGTTTTTTCTTGCTTTTTTTTTTTTTTTTAAATTTGAGTTGGTGTTTTTATTTCTAAATTGTAAAAATCACTGAAACCATTAATTTTATACCTCTTATCCCCATATACTAAATTAGGTAAAGAAGATCCCATAAAGATATTTACTAATATATAGATAAATGAGTTTACTGATAAATTAATTAACTACTTCATATATCAAAATAAATTTAAAGATTAAATATATTTGTAGTTTCAAAATTTTCACGTGGGATTAAAATTAGTGTTTAAAACTGTTGTTTAACTTTTAAACTTAAAAAATAAATAAATATAATTCTTCTAATCTAATAATGTTAATTTTTTTTTACATGTAAAACAATATTATAGACAAATATCTGAAATGTGAACATGTCCCTTGTACTCGTGGTAATTTGTTAGTGATCCTAGCATATAGACAAATGTATGAAGTGTGTACATATGTCCTTTATACTTGTGGCAATTTGTTAGTGATCCTAGCATACAAGGAAGTTTGTGAATCGAATTGATTTTTTTGAAAAACATGCAGCAATTAGAAATGTTTTACTACTTACAAATATTTTCTTACTCTCAAATAAACAAAAATAAATATATAATATAAAAATATAAATTAATAATATATAAAACGAGATTTGTTAATACCCTTACAAATAATAACTAATAGACACTTATAACAATGTATTTTTTCAATATTTTAAAGTTAATGTAATTGTATAATAAACCTATTTAAATGATATTAAATAAGTTTTTAAGCTAATAATATTAAGTATGCTTTAATCCAAATTACAAATATTATTGCACACCTCGTAAACTTAAGTATAAAAAAAAAAAAAAAAAACTTGTAAGGATATAAAAAGAAACATGTAAAGATTGAAATGGAAAATAAAATTAACTTTAACCCGAAAAACTGAAAAATAAAATAAAAAAAGAACTTGTCAAGATTGAAATATAATAAATTACAATGAAAGTAAATAATCGTGCATTTATTTTAACACAACAAATAATTAATGCGCAAAATTTAATAAATATTCAAAAGATAATGTGAATATCGTCAATAAAAAACCTGGGATTTAGAATTAAAAAAAAAAAGTTAAAAAGGAAGGCATGAATCAAATATAAGAGTACAGAGAAGTAAGTGTGTAAAAGTCTGCTTTTAAATATATCCATACAATATCCTAACAATATTATACCACCACCAAATGCTTTAATTGCTTTTTAGGTGAAAAAAAAATGTGAGGAAGAAAAATAAAGAGAGAAAAGAAAAGAAGTATAAAAACTAATAATAATTAAAAAATATAGATCTAAAATGTTTTGGTAAAATATACAACTTCAATTAGTACTGTGAAAGAAAGTTTAAGCATAGCTAAAAATGTTTGACGTTTGAAAAATCTCTTAAACATGAAAATTAAAGCATTTTTATTTTCAATAAAATGTATTAATTAAGTTTTTTATTATTAGTATTTTTATTTTAGAGTACAAAACTAAACTATAAGTATATATGCGATTAAAAAAATTATAGAAAATCAATATATATGCCATTATATTGTATTATAATATCTATCATATACGTTGTTGTAAACCTTTAATTTTGTATTGATAATTTTTATAAAAATACTAATAACATAATTTCAGTAATCTAAAATTGATAAAAGTAAATAAATACGTAGAAAAATCTTTTTCCAATTTATTTATGTTTTGAAATTGTAACATTCTAATATGAAACTTTGGTGTGAACATATAATAATATAATAATATAATAAAACAGTTAAGGAGTTTATAATAGGATTTAAATAAACTAAGATGTCTGAAATAGGTAAAACTTTATAAAAAATCATAAAGTTTGGTAAAAATAAAAGAACAAATCGAACGGTTATAAAGTTAAGTCTAAATCGAATGACTATACAAAAGATAATAATAATTCTACTAACCGATCGGTCTTAAGTTCAAACTTTTCAGGATTCTCTTCTTTCAAGGTTTACTCCATAAATTAAAGAAAGACGTTACCGATGGCCCAAATCCCTCGGAAACAGCCAAAAATCGTCGGTAATGACCTATTACCGACGGTCTGGAAGCCCTCGGTAAAACCCTTGCCGCTAACCTTTACCGACGGCTTTTACCCTTCGGTAATTACTGAGGGTCAAAAGCCTTCGGTAATTACCGAGGGACAAAAGCCTTCGGTAAATAAAAGAATGAAATTTTTTAAAAGACACAACCCTGGAACATTATAATTTACACCCCTGGAACATTATAATTTTTAAAAGACAAGCAAAAATATATTTGAGAAGGAAAAGGCATGAATTTAAACACTATTTTAAAAAAATAAAAATTAAAGAATGAGATTCAGGGCCAAAACAGCAGTACAACTGAGTAAGGTTTAAAACAAAAGGTGCCTTATGTGGCAAAAGTCTAAAAACTAAACATTTATATAAATCTGTAAGAAGAAAATGCCCTACAGTTCTTCAGGCCCAGAGAAAAAGAAGGGGAGAAATGAAGAAAATTGAACAAAACAAAACTCAATTACACTACACTCATGCCTGAGAACTAGTTGCCTCATGCAACTGCTTGGATTGTTCCATTTGATCTAAAGCCACGACCCTTCCACGATATCCACCCTGCTGCCGCAGCTGACCTACAACAAAATTTAATTACAATTGTTAAATAAAATTAAATGCAGCTTATTAGTTAACTTAATATCAGTCACAATAACAAAAATTATTGCCACATAAAGCATCTTAATAAGCTTAAAAATTAAATGTACTGGGTGGAAAATATCAAAAAGTTGAATTGGACAAGATGATTAAATATTTCCCCTTCCCAATCATCTCTACAAAGCCTAAATCAAAACAGGACATATCTCCTAGTCTTTAAGAGCCAAAAGAATCAAGTGCAATGACTTCCAAAATATCAAGTAATGGGAAGGATCACATTAACATTGAATCACAATATTCAATAGTAGATAACAGATTTTAAACCAACATTAGATTCCAATATTCAATTTAAGAATTATTTTCCAACTTACTTGAGCAATCTCAAATCCGCGACCTAAGAAATGGCTGCATTGGTAGAGAGATGACTATTGCTCCCATCAAAGATAAGGCTTTTTGCTCTCAATGCACTATCAAGCTGCATACAAACGATTGCACTTCAAATAATTGCTAAACAATATAAAATAACAAAAAAAGTTTACATGGTTTTGGGGCTTAGTAAAACTGCACCAAAACAATGATTATGGCCTCATCGACAAGAACTTCCAAGATCAAGGATCACAATAATGAAAGGATAATAACAATCATACCTTCCTTTCTTCACCATGATATCAATTTCTCACATTAATTGTAAATGATGAGCATGAAGATTTGAAGCTACATCCTCATATCATCAATCAACCGCAAAGTTACAGGGGATTGGAAATTATCCCAACAACACTTCTCNTGAATCACAAGCATTTAATTGTTTAGATGAATAGATTAAAATAAAAAAAGCTCATGTTCTAGACAATGTAAGGAAAAAAAAAAACTAAAGCTATGTATGAGTATTTGAAGATGGTTTATGAAAAAGCTATGGATAAGTTTATGGAAAAAGGCTAACATATTTTTATGCAGGGTATGTTTAGTTGTACCTTAAATAACCATGGCTTGGTTTAGATGCATGAACTATTTTAGCTCCCCTAATGCCTATCAAATCATAGATTAACCAATTAAATAAGAATATAACATAAATAACAGTTATGAAAGACAAAATTATGAAAAGTATTATGAATAAAAAGGATGAATTACAACACATTTAATGTCCTTGAAATAAAAAAAAAAAAATTAGTTTTTGTGCCTCTCACGACCCCTCTCCCAGAAGCTAGGTGACCACCACACATAAAGCAAAAGCTTGTTTCATGTAACACAAATCTCACAGGCACAAAACCATTCAAAATCAAATCAATCAGAGTGGAAAAATTAAATAAACTTAATCAAGAGGACTTATAATCATTATTCCCAGCAACACCTGCATCATAAAACATAAGCAAGTTAGAATCATTAAGGTAAAGGAGAAGCTGTAAGAATTGAAGGCAAAATTGTGCTTTAACAAAAGTGATTTTGTTCATGTACTTTGTAACACAACTTCAAGGCCTCGAGAACTTATTCTACGAAGAGTGAGACAACCTGCAGATAAGAGACTAAAGAGTATAAACCAGGACCATGACCCATCACCAACCTTCTTAGACATTTATTAAGATAATCTGTAAGTATCAAATGAACTAGTGAAGAAAAGATAACCAGTCCTTTGGAAAAACCTTTTCCACCGAAAGTCATATATATGAACATGATAATAAGTTATTTAAATAGTGACAGTAGTTCAGACATTTCATCGAATAAGTTGTAGGCAATAAGCAAACAGGTTAAATTCAAAGAGTTACACTACCCTATCAATTTCCTCTACCAGGACAATGTCAATTGAACCTAAGATTAACAAAACAAGAAATCCCTAGTAGAAGCAGAAACTAACCTAAAAGATGCAAGAATAAAAAGTAAAATTGAAAATCCAAATTTACTTCAACGTGAGGGCCTTTGACGTCCANGGCAAGATAAAGAGATCTCTTCACATATAGGGAAGGCCTTCTATGATAGCAGAGCACTAGTCCAAATCTCCTCTGTGAACGATTTCAAGAAGAAGAGTGATTACAATGGGACGCGCTGGTCCAAATCTAAAGCCCCATCGACGGTAGAACCGAGAAACATGATAATGCCCTGCGAATGTTTTCAAAATATCACTGAAACATACCTTTCTACCACTTCGAATGTTTCCAAAACGCAACACCCTCGCCTCAATCGATATCTGGTAAAAATGGAACAATGTCTTCCGAACTACACCACATNTTGTTGTGCAAATAGAAAGAAAGAAGAAACAAATTAGGGTTTTCGAGTTTTGCAATTTTAGGGATTTATGAATCAACGAAGAAAAGGATTACTTACCAGATGAAGGAACTTTGATAGTGTGACCGCGAGCGCCAAAAGAACGAAGCGTGATGGTCATAAAAGAATTTTTTCCTCTACAACAAGTTATTTGGTGATAGTTTGCAAACTCGCGCCGTCAAATCGTAGCATTGAACCGGTCGACCACCACCAAAGTTGCAACCCTAAGTGAAGGAGTGAGTTCGACAGAGGGAGACACTTCTACATTTTGGGAAATTTGGGTTCATTTGATGAACAAGTACTCATTTGAACTTAAAAGCATCGCAGGCTGTTACCGAAGGGCAAAAGCCCTCAATATTTAATTTCACCAATAGATTACCGAAGGTCTGAAGGTCGTCAGTTATAAGCCTTCGGTAATTCGCGTTTTTACTGTATCGAGCACTTCTCTACTTCTGCTCATACCAAAAGGTGATCATTGCAAAAGAATAAACAAACAGAAAACATGGACAAGACAGAAAATATGGATAAGCTAATGTAATTTAATTAAAAACATATACATACATTTAATATAAGATAAATACTGTTAAAACCGAATGCTAAAACATACCAAAACCGAATTCAATCACTCATATATATGTATACCGTACGCTCATTCATAAATAAACAACAAAACATAATTCACCATTAAACCAAACACTAGGACTTGACCATCCGGATATGAATGTGTAGCTACGACGGTTTAGCACCCGGGTGGTGTAGTAGTCAGGATGCCCTCAACAACTGTCACCCGAGGTTAGTCCGTTTTACCTCACCAAAGGTTACTTTTTTAAACCGAGACCTCCCGCCATTCTCACACATGACTTACTCCTCTTTACTTGAGAATGAGTAATAACAGAGTATCTAGATGAACGCCAGCTTAACACAATATCCACATTTATACTTTACAATTCCATAACCATTCATGAGACATTCCACCTTGGAATTCCCTTCCACATTACTTACAATATAATCATCATTATTCAACATGTAATTTCATACAATAATTATATCTTCACATAAAAGACCAGAAGCCCTGTGAATATGGAAGACCGAACAATCCCTAATAGATAAAACTAAAGAAGTAACCTAATAGTATAGAAGACCGAATGCTTATAGGTTAGACCGACCACTAATAGCTTAAACCAAATACTTATAGATGAAACCAACCACTAATAACTTAAACTGAATACTTATAGATCAATCCTACTAGTAACTATTTAGATTGAATGCTTATATACAACCGAACTGTACTATGATAACAAACTCGGTACATGACCGACCATTACTAAAGCTAGTGTTAGTTAATAACCGAACACTACTGAGACCGAGTGTCATTTCATGACCGAACACTACTGAGACTGAATGTTAGTTCATGACCGAATGCTACTGAGACCGAGTGTCGGTTCATGACTGAACACTACTGAGACCGAGTGTTAGTTTGTGACCAAACACTACTGAGCTCGAGTGTCAGTTCATTACCGAACATTACTAAGACCGAGCGCTAATATTGGCATAATGCTAGTATAAGACCGAGTGCTACATTGGAAAACTCACCCTTCTAAGACCGAACGGTCATTAACTGGTAGCACTTTAAGGAGACTGAATCCAGTTAAGAACCGAATACAAAATAACTCGAGCAATCAATAGTAACCACTTGGCGTTCTACATAATTCTGTAGAACTTATACAAAATTATGAACCATGTTCAACTTCTAAATCCCAAATTCTCAAGTTATAATTCAGTTCAACCTATTTAAATACAATTAAAATCGTATAACATAAATCAAAAGAACTCCTATGACATATTTCACCCATTCACTTCTTTAGATCAGACCAAACCGAAACACTTTTTAGCCAAAAACCTAATCCGTTCACAAGTCTTGGTCATACATAGAATTTTCATACAATTTAGTCAAACATTCAATTATTCACACATGCAGACATTCAAACAACAATTCCACAAATAGAAAAACATAATTAAATTACTAGCTTCCTTTACCTCGAATAAACCAGCTAAATTTTATGCTTTCAAGGCCTTGATTAACTCGCAAGTATCTTCTAAGATAGCCTCTCAATATCTGATTGGTGCAAAGAGACCAACCAGGGAATAAAAGAAGAAAACAAAGTTAGAGAAGGAGTTGATGATCACATGCAAGTCGAAACAGAACTTGCATGTCGCAGAAGTTGCAGAAATTTCAAGAATCGAAAGAGTTGGACTTACCCACTTAGAAACAATAACTTGTTCGGTTTAAACAAAAGATCTTGGCACCAGGAATACTTAAATGTTGCCTAGATGATGATCAGAAGAAGGAAAGTTGAGAATTTGTAGAGAGAAGGAGGATAATTTTTAGAGAGATGGAGGAGAAAAGAAGATTTCAGAAAATGGAAAAGAGATAGTCACTAGTACAAAAACAGCGTACAAGATCGAATATTTTTGGCCTTTAACGTCGAATTCGAGAACAACGTCATATCAAGAGATGTTAAATTAACGTCAAATTTAAAAAATTCGACGTTAACTTAAAGTCGAATTTTGTCAATATACGATGTTAATTTAACATCGAATTTTGTCAATATACGAAGTTAATTTAACGTCGAATTTTGTCAATATACGACGTTAGTTTAACATCGAATTTTGTCAATATATGACGTTAATCATTTTTTTTTAATTAATTGTGATCCTTTTTTACAACTCTACGAGACCTGAAAAGCAGAAAAAATAACAAATTTCAGTTTTTGATATTTTATAAAGCATGAACTATGAACAGTAATATAGGATCAATCAAAGAACGATAACAAACAATAAAGAAGTTCAATCAAAGAACAATAACAAACAATCAAGAAGTTCAATCAAACAACAAACAAGTTCAATCAAACAATAACAACAAACAAGTTCAACCAAACGAACAACAACAAACAAGTTCAAAAAAAAAAAATAACAAACAAGTTATCAACAAATAAGTTCTTCAAAACCGAAAACAAAAACTAACCTTTGAAAGGTGGGTTCATCGGAATAAAGCGTTGCCATCAGTGAGAGAGAAAGCAAAATGTGCCTACGAAGGACAAGAACACAAAAATAATCAATGAAAACAAACGAAAATCATACCTAAAGTAGTTAATTAACCTGTATTTGTATTCAGTGAAAGAAAGATTAAATGTGATGATCGTCAAACTTCGTTCGAAAAAAGTTTGAGCAAAGAAAAGAGTCTCGTGCGCTAAGATAAAGTGAATGAATTTTCAATCCCCCGTTCAATTTTGTTTTTTGAATTCATTAACCATTTAATGTCTAACGCTAGGACATTAGACGTTTTATATTATTTTACATCGAATTACAATTCTAAACGACATATAATAATTGCATTTATTTACAAAAATGTCACCGATCATTTTTAAGGTTGACTATTAAGTGATTCAACGTTAAATACATGACATTATACATTGTTTTTACACTAATGAGTACATGCATAAAGTGAAATGTAATTTAAAATTTTCCTTTAAATACTACCCTCAAAATCTCTCCGTCTACTCTGTCGTGTACAGCTGGATCCCACTTTCTGAAATTTCTAAATCCTTAAACCTATACTGGCTTCCATTCTCCTCCAAATTTAATTATCCTGACAGAGATGATAAAGATTTTTGTTTCTGTCAATAGTTTCGTATAATTAACAGTCAAAGTCAAATATAACTTAAATATTTTATTTTATTTATAATATTTTTTAAAACAAAACAATGACATAATTCCATATATATATATATATATATATATATATATATATATTTATTTATTTATTTATTTTTTCATCTTTTATACATATAAAGTATATCCTAAGAACATAAGATAGAACATCCGAACAATGATATAAAAGTTTTATAATTTATATTATATATATTAAATTAATTAATTATATACAATTTATCATTTCACAACACCTAACATCTATTTATAATTTTTTTCATCTTTTCACCTTATATGAGTGAAGGGAGTTACTCCCTCCACCTCCCCATTTTCTTCTTCCACCTCCCCAATTTTTTATAATTTTTATTTAATTACAAAAATATCCTTTTATTTTACCTTTTTAACCTTTTCACATTTTTATTTTTAACTTTATTTACCACACCCTAAATATTCATTTCTTCTCTCTCGCAGCCACCCCCAATACATCTGCCTCTCTTCCTCTGACTTTCATCATTCTCCTTCATCCTTCACACTTCACCTTTGCTCTGAGTGGTGGTGAGGTGAGGTGGTGCGGGGTGCGGTGGTGCGGTGGGTTCTTATTGTTCGTGGTGGTGCGTTTGTTGCTGTGGTGGTTCTTTTTACTTCCATCCAGGTGTGTTCGTTTTCTTTCTCCTTTAGTATCCATCACCTTTGATTTTACTGATTTTACTGTGCATGTTATCGCTGTTGTGTGTGCTTCTTGTCGCTGCTGTGTGAACTGCTCAGGTCAGAACGAATGTCGACATCCGTTTGGCCTTGAAACAGATGTCGACATCCGTCGACGTCTAATTGATAGAGAGCTGTTTCAGCGAGAGAGACTAAAGAGTTTGGTAAGTGGTAATTTGATGTATTATTTCTAAAATATTATATAATACTACATTTATTGTGTTATGCGGTAATACTTGCTATGCTTTATTTATTGATACCATTCTTTTGGTTAATGGATGTTAGATTGCAGCCTTCAAATCTGTTTAATTCTTGTATGATGCTGTTTATTTTGTTGATGGGTTATTTTGTTTCAATGTTTAATAACTTACAGACAAGTTGTAAGCCATCATAGTGGGTCCTGGTTCTCAAAGTAAGGAGCTGGTTCTTCTCAGAATTGGATACTAAGTTTTTGTCTTCTAATTTCTATTTTCGTCTTGTAAGAAGCCTAGTTTGAAGTCCATCTCGACCATAAATTGGACAGAGGACTTTCCAATTCTCAATACAAATACTTCTATTTTCTTTATTTTTGTTGTGGTTTTCTATCAATGACACTCCTTTGTAGGAATATTAGTCATTAACTACACTGCAATTCTCAATACAAATACTTCTATTTTCTTTATTTTTTTTCTACCACTGTTATTTTAATCATTAGAAAAGTTAATTTTGTATCTGTAAAGAAAGAGAGATAGAAAGGTAAAATATACAGTGGATATACAAAGTTTATGTAAAAAATTATTGGATGAGGCAATAATATTACCTTAGAATCTAATATGTATTTGTCGTATAAAAAATTTCATGGCAGTAAGTAAAAAACATTTTTGATATACTTTTCCAGATAATTATCATACAAAGGAAAAAAATTATAGGAATAATTATTTTTAATAGATGATAATATATAAATGTATATTATTTATTCTTAAAAACATTTCCACCGAAAGGAATTTGTATTTATAATATATACATGCAGCAGTCTTGACTGAAATGAGGTATAGAAAAGCATCATAGCGTGTATAATCAATACTCCACTGCGAATACGAAATGAAATTACCTTTGCAGAGAGTTTCATCTTTTTTCCCTCTGATGATTGCGCATATGCAATGGAGTAATGAGTTAATCTGTCAGTGTTATGATTATAATATATGGAGACGTAGACACAAAGTGGATGAATAAAAGATAAACAAAAATAAATATTTATGCCAAACGGATCTCAACATCCATTTTGTCTTAAACGGATGTTGACATCCGTCGACGAATGTTCATATTTGTTTACAAGGTTACGTACCTCACCTTGTAAGGTCTGAGCACCACCACTGTACCATACACAAAATTAAACTTTGTTATTCCAAAGAAAATTCTTCAACTAATCTTTTTAAAACAATTTCTCACTCACCACATTTTCATAGAATTTCTAAAAAGAAAGAGTAAAAAAGAGTAAGAATGAATGCATAGGTTGTGTGGGGGTGAAGAACTGAAATCATAAAATTTTTACCCTAAATATAAACTTTTACTAAAGGATAAAATAGGAATAGAAAAATAGATGGAAGGGTATAAAGGGAATGGGGAGGTGTAGGAAGCAAATGGGGAGGTGCAGGGAGCAACACCCATGAGTGAAATATACAAATTATGTCTTGAAAAAATGTTTTTTTTTTTTTAAATAAGTTTGTTTTCTAAGAAAAAGAATATCATATAATTTAATACATAGTTGAATTATAATGTTTATCTTCGGTATTCAAACTAAACTGTTACTAATGAATCTATTATATATTTTTTAATTGCAGAATAACACCTGCAATCTATTATATTATTATTATTATTATTATTATTTAAGTTTTGATAAGTTTTTTATTCAGAATTAAATTAAAGAGATATTTAAGTTTTGACAATATAATTATAATTTTATTATTTTTTATGACAAGAAAGAATAAAAATTATATTTATTGTTGCTATTATAATTATAAAATTAAGCATAAATTATCTTTACAATTTTATTTTTAATAGTTTTTGTTTATTTTAGGTAGTTCTTAATTAAAAAATGATTAAACAAAAACATTTAAATTTAAATAATTAATCACGGTTAATATTAATAAAATAATTATTTTAATTTATAAAAAATATTTAAAAGATAAAATAAAAAGATAATATAGACACCAGAGTGAATTTATATATATATATATATATATATATATATATATATAGACATAGATTATTGTTATTTATTTATTATTTATAAAAACAGGTTTAGCACAGTGAAATTTGAAAAGTATTTCTCACAAGGAACCCGCCTCTTGTAGAGTTCTGTTTTTGTCTTCATTCAAATTTGTAGAGTTCCTTGAGCTATTGACATCACTGACCTCTATTTTTCACAAATCAACCTAAACAAAATTATTGCTCACAAATTTGCTTTTGCTCTTTCTCTATTTGAATCCAATCGATCCACCCTTCTCTCTCTCTCTCTCTGAATTGACAATGAGCAAAGGAACTAAGAGGCAAGCGAAACAGAACCAAGAGCCTAAGCAACGCAAGAACAGATCCACTAAAATTAAGCCTCCCAAGCAAGACGAGTACTTCGAAGACAAGCGCAATTTAGTACTGCTACATCCTAATTTTTCAATTTCAACTTTTTTTTTTTAAAGTTGATTATGTGTTTTTGTCAACGGTTTGAACTGTAGCTTATGGTTCCTGATCCAATTTACTGGCTGTGATATTTGTTCCAGACTGAAAAATTGTGCGGCTAATGATTGTTGCATTTTGGTATAAATATTTGTAGGAGGACTTGTGGAGGGAAACGTTCCCTGTAGGAACAGAGGTTTGTTTATTTATTTCCTTGATCTTCTTCCTTCACAACAACATTTCTGTCACGTTTCTTTTCTTCTGAATGTCTCTTATGTGATGCCAGTGGGATCAATTGGATTCTGTGTATCAATACAAGTGGAATTTCTCTAACCTGGAAGTGAGTATTGTTGTGAATTGTTTCGCTTTAGATTATGGTGAATTTACCTAGGCTTTTTAGATTAAATATGTAATTTGGTCAATAAATTGAGTTCAGAATGCATTTGAAGAGGGTGGTGTGCTGCATGGAAAAAGGGTTTATCTCTTTGGCTGCACCGAGCGTAAGTAGCATGCAAACTTTAGTGTTTTGTTATTTTGTTAGGGCACCGCTTGAGCTTGATTTGTGGCCAATTTCCTTTTACTTGCTGTTTCATCTTACTGATTATCGTTCTTGATGTCTCCAGCTCAACTTGTGTGGTTCAAAGATGAAAGCAAAGTTGTCTGCATACCTGTTGTTGTAGTTGTAAGTTGTCAAACTTGGTTCTGTTATCTGTTGGCTAAATTGATTTGGGCTGTTTTTTTGAACGAAAATTAGATTGTGCAAATTAGCAATAGTCATTTGTGTCTAAACCGTGTTGTTCGTTATGCGATTTAGGAAGTTTTATATTAGTCTTGCTGTATTTTTATTTTGTATCTTGCTATTATACCAGAGTTATATATGCAGAACAATTCCATAATCACAGGGATTTGTTTCCCATAATACTTCCCTATTTCCTAAAATTGTCAGCAGGTTCTTGTATATACAAATATAATGTATCTCATAAGTGAAGTCTCACAATTTTTTCCTAAACTTGAGATGGTATCGGTGCTCCTGGTCTTTAGGAGCCTCTAATCTCAACCCTAAGGCTCAACCTTCATTGCTACGTGACAACGTAAGTGTAAGGTGCAACTTACATTGCTGCGATAGGTTTAAAGAGAAGGTTTATAGCAGAAGGAAAAATGTATAACAACCTGTTTTTGTATGACAAACAGTTTATTGTATGACAAGTAATCTTAATTGTCTGTAAAGTAGTTAGTTGCCCCTGACTTCTATAAAGACAGAATGGACAGAGTTTAGCAATTTCTATCTTTTGTTTTTTAAGTTGTGAAGGTTAAGGAGAGGAGAGTCTGGTTCTCTCTAATAACCAGATATTGTATGTTGTTTGGGTAAATTTCAGTGTATCGTTTGAATACATTTTCCAGTTAATCAAGGTCATTCGTATAGGTATGTAATACCTATCATTTGTTAAGACAAAATCGTCTATACATCTAAACACTTTCATGTTTTGAAGTTTAACCAAATAACATTAAATAGAATAATAATCTAATATACCATAGGAAGAAACATAAGACTTAGAACCAAAATCCCCAACACAGAAAACCTTAGGAAAATAATTAGAATTTTAGGTAACAGAAAAAAAACTATGTCAAAATACCCAAATGCAATGCTAAACGATTGTGAAGTCAAAAACGTCTAAGAGAGTTGAAGCTAAACGTGTAAAGCTTATCATACCCAAAGGGTATTCAATTTAACTTTCGAGAAAACGAAACAATGTCAAGACGATGTCATTGACAAAAACACTCTAAAAGACAAAAATTTAAAACATAATAGAAAACACAAAATTGCTAAACGCTATCTACATAAAGAGGCAAAATCACAAAAAACATTTACTCAGTCTAAACGATACCATGAGCTAAGCTAATACTTCATCCAACGATGGAGTCTTCCCTCAACACTTGGTATCTTTGAAAGAAGAGCTTAATTGTTAAACTTTACCTCAAATAGGAAATCAAAAAAACTTTGTTGTTTTGAGCAAACATTAAATGACATTAAATGTTCAACATTCAAAATCAACAAAAGTGATAAGAAAAGACATATTTGCTGGATGTACAATCTACCATATTCTTTGCAGATGAGTTACTCTACATGCATCCACAAGCTTCAAATTAAAATATCAGAAATGGACGTTAGAGACAAAAGAGGTATTCACAGAATGTTCTTCACTTGAAGCGGTGTCTAAAAGAAAGTACAACCTACTTCAAACAAAGTACTGAAAAAACATGCTTGCTCTGATAAGTTGATTTTAACCAGTGACTGCGGTACACGAAGAAAGAGAAGACACAAGAATCAAGGCCAAAAGCTTAGTCTAACAAACACTTATCCAAAAAGCCTTTAAATAGAAGATCATTCAAAAGAGGATAGCAAGAGAATAACATACAATGAAATATCCATCCTATGAGAAGCGTTCAAAAGAAAAGCACAGAAAGAGCTTAAGAAAAAGAAAATATCTAAGCTGAAAAAGAGAAGAAGAGAAAAGAAGAAAGCCAATACTTTTGAGCTTCATTGTAATATTGCTTATTGATTGTAAGAAAGAAAGACAAAAAGAGAGAAACACCTGCGAGTGTTTAGACTGCATTGTATTGTAATCACATCCTCTCTGCGAGGGTAATAGTCTGGAAGACTTGTACATAATTGTTGATTGTAATTTTGAAGAGAATTAAAACACTTGTTGAACTCAGTTGAGTTAAGGAAATCTAGGAAAGGTTCCTTAGTAACAGGAGTGGTGCGAAGGCTCATCCAGTCTAGGGAGGTTATTCGCTGATTGAGGAAACCAGGAGTGGTGAGAATACTCATCCAATCTAGGGTAGCAGGAAGTTATGTGCTGACTGAGAAGACCAAGAGTTGTGCGAATACTCAATTGTAATCTTGTTGAAGATTATAGTGGAACCTTCTGCGGAAGACATTGGACGTAGCTTAGTTGGAGTGAATCAGTATAAATATTTCTCAAATTTAGAAGGAATAGAATTCTTTCTTATTATTTTAAGAGGTTATTAACCCCTATACAAATACATAAGTCTGCAACATATTTTAGGAAATATGGACTTCTAATTCTAAGGGATAGATCCCTATGATTACGGGATCAATCAAACATAAATGAACTTAATAAAGGCCGCACATAACTGTTACAAAAATACAGCTCATCAAATATAAAACTTCCTAAAATACACCATGCGAATCTCTATCACGCCAATCACGGTTTCTAACACTCTCCCTCAAGATGGTGAATAGGTTTTTTCCATTCCCAGCTTGGATATGATTCCTTCAAAGTTGATGCAGTTCAACCCCTTGGTGAGTATATCTGCAAGTTGGTTCTGGGTGGATACATATGGTGTGCAAATCATGCCACTGTCTAGTTTTTCCTTGATGAAGTGTCTATCAATTTCAATATGTTTAGTTCTACCATGCTGCACCGGGTTGTGAGCTATGTTAATTGCAGATTTATTGTCACAATATAACCTCATAGGTTCATCCCACTTTATCCTCAAGTCTTCTAATATAATCTTCAGCCATAGAAGTTCACATATTCCGTGGGCCATTGCTCGAAATTTTGCTTCAGCACTTGATCTAGCCACTACACTCTGATTCGAAAGAATATGTCCAAGTTGTGATTGGAAAGCATTTATTTATCGACTTGAGGGGGGATTGTTAAAACTGTGATCTTTCCTCTTGCATTTTAGGAAGTTTTATAATAGCCTTGCTGTAATTTTAGTCTGTATCGGTACATTATCTTGCTACTAATATTAGGGTTGTATATATAAAAACAATCCCATAGTCACCAAGGATTTGTTCCTAGAATAAGTTTTCTCTATTTCCCAAAATTGTCAACAGACTCCTATACATAAATCTAATGTATCAGTTGAAATGAATCAACACTATCTATAAACTAATATCTCAGAATATTCTTAAACTTAAGAATTTGTAGTTTCTATCAGTGAATTTGTGGCCCTGGGCATATACATTTTTATGGAAATTCCATTTTACAGACTTTTAGGCGTAAATGTTATTGGAATTAGTTTTATCAGATTATATCGATTTTGACTATTGTATTTTGTTTTCAATTTTATTTAAATGTAAGATATTTCACTTCCTTTTGTATTCAGGTAGTTTCACCTTTCCCACCATCAGATAAGATCGGGATTAACTCCGTTCAGAGAGAATCTGAAGAAATAATACCCATGACACAAATGAAAATGGACTGGGTTCCATATATCCCCCTAGAGGACCGGTATTTTTCTAAATTTTTTCAATTTTGGAGGTTTAATTTACATATTACTTCATGATCATATCTGAACTTGAACATAATTTTGTTGACTTACAACAGAGAAAGCCAAGTTGACAGATTAAAATCTCAAATATTTATCTTAAGTTGCACGCAAAGAAGGTATGGCGCTCTCTGTCTTTTCCTTCAGTCTGTATCAATATCCTGTTTCAGTTCAGTCTATTTTACTTTTCAAGGTTAGTAATGCAATATTGTTAAAGATGTTTGATTTGTTAAAAGTTCCAATTTAATAGATTTACTTTGAGAAGTTATCTTTTTGATAAGAAACATTGCCTCTTGCAACTTTATATGTTTTCTTTAAGTGTCTAAATCCCTTGCGACCTTTGTTCCTTTGTTTTTGTTTCCTCTGTACTTGTTTGTTAGTTTCAATTGCTTTCCATTTTGAAGGTAAATTTTATTACCTAGAAGTAATAATTTTATTTTTGTTTGATTTTTCCGTGCATTACATTTACCCTTTTCCTTCATATTGGATATTGCCAAAATGATTATAGTTATTTTTTAATTTCATGTAATTCCCTGGTTTTCAAATTTATTATTGTTTGATAAATAATAATGCCTTGGCAAACGATTGATGTAGAGTTAAGCCCACTCTTTAAAATCAGGATGAAGTCAAGAAGAGTGCCCCCACCTCAAATTGGATTCTTGTGTCTCATTTGATAATGAACTTCTACTTATGTGTCAATCCCGCTGAATTGGAAAAGGTGGTCCTTCCTCATTGGAGGAGATGGTACTCTTTAAAGCCAGGCCTTCAAAACAAGGGGCGTGCTTCTAATTAAAATAGTAGTTGTGTCTTAAACAGTAAACATGGAAAGCATGCTCTCTCACTGGTGCAACTGTGCTTGTGTTTGATAGTCAAGTCACAACCTTTTTTACTTAAGAGTATAGTAGTCCAAGAACCACAATTAGACTCTGACTTCACTCACTTGGCTACCGTCATGACAATTGATGCGATTTGCAACAGTGTTGTGTGACAAAACATTATTTAAATTTTGTTCTTGATATGATAGGTTCTGTTGCCAAGTTTTTCTGCCTTTATATAATTAATATACGAAAATGGGTTGAACTTTTCTAGATTCAGCTATACTTACATTGTCAAGTTCCCTTGCACGTAAATATTATCAAATAACTAAATGAGTATGCAATTTCAGTTGAATGGACACTTAAGTAAAGTTAGTTGGGAAAACTGAAAGTCCAGTGCTTTGATATTTTGTGCCATTTTCAGTGCTCTATATCTATGTGCAAGTTGTCCTTTATTGTAGCAACTAGCTGCTAGTTGAAACTTTAGATCAATAAGTGTAGCATGTTTGCTCATGACTGGTTTTTGTCTTGTGATATGGATCTTTGTGATACAGGGCTGCATTGAAACATCTGAAGTTGGATCGTGTGAAGAAATACGAGTACTGCTTGCCTTGTGAGTTTCTAACCTAGAATAAAATTTATCACATGTATACTAGTCGTAACTTGTTTACACTAGTTAGTGGACAGAACATATAGTTATATCTTTTTACGGTTATGATTTGATTTGTTGTGTCCTTTATTTGTTATTTATGCAACAGATTTCTACCAGCCGTTTAAGGAAGATGAACTTGAACAAAGCACTGAAGTTCAAATAATATTTCCAGCAGAGCCAAAGCCGGTAATTATGAGTGAGATAATTTCTGCAAAATACGTGTTCATTGACATGTTTACATGAGTGGGGCAGGTTAATATCATGTACTGAGTTTTCTACCTGTTTACTTATCTACCACTTTTTCTTCTTTTCTTGCAGATTTTCTGTGAGTTTGATTGGGAATTAGATGAGCTTGAGGTATTGAATTATCTCTCTAATGTTTTTTGTTTAGGATAAACTTAACTATTTTTTAATCCTGTAATAATATTTCTGTGTTTTGTCAATCTAAAATTGATAATCACTACTTTTAATCTATAATATTGTGTGTCTATTTGTTTAAACTTTTTTTCGAAAAAGCGTTTTTTATTAAATAAAATAATCACTTATTAGGATTTTTAACATGTTTGGATAAACTTATTTAGAAAAAACAGAAGCAGAAAAGAAAAAAACAGGCTTGGTAGAATAGATAGAAGTCACTTTGAATTAAAAAGGTACTTCTATCTTAGTGTAAACAAACACATTGATTTTGCTTATATAAGAATCACTTAAAATAAATCACGTCAGAAATCACTTACTTTTTCATATAGCGTCATGTAGACCCTGTGTGACAGTAATTAATTGTTTATGTGTCGAGCAAAATGTTAAGTGATTGGCATATACCAGTACTGTGATGTAATGAATATAATAGATCATAATTGACAAAGTTCTCATTCATAAATTTGTTCTATATTCCACAGGAGTTCACTGATAAGCTTATACAGGAGGAGGAGTTATCGGAAGATCAAAAAGATACTTTTAAGGTATTGAGTAATGGTAAATCATGAAGCGATTCAAGTTTCCAACTCTTTCAAGTAGCAGTTAGACTGATCGTTTTATTGTTTCAGGAATTTGTCAAAGAAAAAGTACGCGAAGCAAAGAAAGCTAATAGAGAGGTACTTTTACTTTTGGTTCTGCCCATAGTGTTTTGTTTTATGCATTTTTACCTAGAATGTCTCCCGTAGGCAAGGGAGTCGAGAAGAAAAGCAATTGCAGAAATGAGTGAAGAAACTAAAGCTGCTTTTGAGACTATGAGATTTTACAAGTTCTACCCCATGCAAAGTCCAGATGCACCTGATGTATCAAATGTTAAGGTAAGCGCATGCGCATTCTAACGCAGACTTTTGGAGTTCCAATTCTTATGTTCACATCTTAGTACAACATCAAGCATCAATTACTGCCCTTAAAAATGGAAATGCTTCAGTAAAGTATCCAAGACTACTTGTAACGAAAGTTGTAGAATATTTACCATGCAATTTCAGTTCACATACTTGCATGTGTCTACAGGGAAGGGGCCAAGCTGCCAAAGAACATTGATTAAAAGAATTGTTTGATTTTTCTTTCATCTTTGGTTGATAATATGCTATGCTTGCTGTATGAATGCAACTTGCTGGTCCCAATCAGATGAGGAAAATCGTAAAATTGTTAAGCCACTCTATTTCTGTCATGTTCTAACTAGTTAGAACAGTATTTATTCTAGAAGGATTTGCCCGATATTATAACTAGTTGATTAGTCGATGCATTCACAATATATTTTTCATGTATGCCTAATTATCGTGTACACACCATTCTGTGCTGGCAGTCTCCATTCATAAACAGGTATTACGGAAAGGCTCATGAGGTTCTGTAACTGGATTCAAGACGATGACAAGTTCATTTGCAGGCTTCTTGTCAATAGAGATTTACTCATCTTTGACGATCAAGGGGCAACCACCCGGTGCCTCGTCAGCAGTGTCGCTCATGAAGGAATACATGGAAACATAATGTTTCCATAGGAGGAATATTAGGGACGAGTATCTGATTTTCACTGTGATCAAGAGCTTCAATTTTTGTGGCTCTTGCCTTGGTTTTGATTTTCAGATTCTTTGTCCATTGATGAGTTGTTTGGCTTTGATTAAAAGTTAAATAAAAATAAATTACTTGTTATTTTAACATCGAAGGGTGATTTGTTGAAAGGACAAATTTTGTAGAATTCTGTGTTGAAGTTATTATGTGTTATGTTACGACCACCAATGAAAGTACCGAAGGCTTTGAATGAGAGAGGTCGAGGGAAGCTGATCTACCTCTTTGTAAATTTGGAGGTTGGTAATGGTTACAGTGAAAAATTCTTGTGATACTAAAGCTATCAACTTGACCTAAGGCTCATGGGGTTCTGCCCCATCTTTAAATAAGCTTAGGGGTTCCTCAATTGAGGAGATAAAAGAAAAGTCCTAATTTCTAAAATTCCTTCTTAAGTGGGTTATTTCTAAAATTCCTTCTTAAATGGGTTAGGTTAGGGTTAAGGGAAGTTTAATCTTATTACACATTTATTAACTTTCAAAAATGGGTTAGGTTAGGGTTAAGGAAAGTTTAATCTTACTACAACACATTTATTAACTTTCAAAAACAATACTTTTATTTTGGATCACATATGTTAATTTGAGATGAAGGTAAAGATGGATCAATTTAAGTCAAAGATCAAAGGTATTAAACAAAGGTTTTGACGTGTCGGCTTGAGCCGTAGGTTGAGGCAACTGAACTCGGGTCGTAGATCAATACGAGCCTTAATTTAGTTGAGTCAAACTTGGTCAAAATTTGGTCGACATAGCCTTAATTGATTTTCAGTCGAGTCGACCTTGAATGATATTCTTCTGAATTTGGTAGAGTCGATCCCAATCGAAGTTTGGCCAAATTTGGTTTATTCGATCAAGTTAGCCCTAACCAACGTTTAGTCAAGTCAAAACTGGTTAAAATTTGTCTAAATTCGACTGAGTCGGCCTTGCCTAAAATTTGGCCTAACTCGATCGAGTCCAATCCTAATCAAAAGTCGACTGCACCCTTATTCAAAAGTTGAGAAGGCCTGAATCGGATCGATGGTTGAGATGAGCTAGTCTAAATTGAAGGTCTAGATGAGTCAGTCTAGACCAAAGGTCTATATAGCTAGCCTAGACCAAAGATCAAGACTAGTCAGTCTGACTCAAGCCTAAGGTCAACTCGGGCTAAAGTTCGAGATGAGTGATCTTAGGCCAAAGGTCAAGATGGACTAATCCAGGCTGAGGGTTGACTATAACTAATTTGGCTAAAGGTCGAGACAGGCTTATTTAGACTGAAAGTCAAGAGGAACCACTCTAGACCAAAAGTCTTTTTATATATTTTAAATAATTAATGTGTTTTATGTTTGAAAAGAAAATCCATGAGCCTTTTGGCCCAATGAAGTTTTTCAGTGAAGAACTTTTTAACCTTATGAGTTTTTTTGGTCCTAACCCAAGTGAGTCAAGGCTAATTAACCAAATTGATAGTTTCTAGATTGGATAATGCAAAAAGAGACATGACCTATAACTAAAAAAGATAAATATTAAATTATAAATAAGATTTATTACTCAACCAACCTAAACTAAAAGTCTATTTTTATACTTTATATAATTAATGTGTTTCATATTTAAAAAGAAAATTCATGAGCCTTTTGATTTAATAAACTTCTTCAATAGAGAACTTTTTAACTCGAATTCCAATCCATAATCCATGTGAGTAAAGGCTAATTAACCATATTAACATTTTCTAGGTTTGATAATAAAAAAGAGACCCCACCTATAACTAAACATGATGAGTATTAAATTATAAATAAGTTTTATTACTAAGCAATTGAACATGCTTCTCAATTCATATAATTTGGTTCATTTATGGCACTGAATTGTTAAAAATGATTATGTAGATTATCAACTTTATTTATTAATCAACTAAACGGGCTCTTTCTCAATTGAAAGGCTGCATTTGTAAATTCTCATATATTAAATTATTTAAAGTTAAATGAATGATTTTTTTAATTATTTGAAACTAAAGTATAAAAAGAAAAGAAAAATATGCTTGAGCTAGAAAATGAACTGTAGTCAAATGAGTCAAACTAATGTTTTGTTCGCATGTAAGTATGTTTTTATTATAAGCTATTAGTGACAAATAATTTATGAATAAGAGGGACATTCACATTAACAAATTTGAGAGCAAAGTAAGGAGAATATTAGTGGGATTCAAAGAGTTTTTAAATCTCACTTTAACTTAGGAGATTTGAGAGTGATACGTATGAATTTATTCTCATTGAATCACCCTTTCTTTTTTTACATGCATGATGTTGAAGCTTTTTCTTTTAGGGAGATTGAGTGAGAAAGAGTGGTGGTCCTTTGTTGGTTAGGATTAAATCTGTGTGTGTGCGTGGTTGGTAGAGTTTGTGATTGAAGATGAAAGGAAAAGGGAATTGATTCTCATTGAGCTCGAACCGATTTTACCATGAAGTGCAAAAGTTACGAGAATCAATTCCATATGACATAGAATAGATTTCATTAAGAGTGAAAATATGAAGAAAATCGATTCCTATAATGTCGAAGCCGATTCTATCAAACTTTAGAATAGGGTGCAATGTTCATGGAACTGCTTCCACTTCATTGATGTTTTTTATTTTGTTCCATTTCAAGAGGTTGTGCCAAGGTCAATTTCTATGACAAGTCTTTGATCTTCTTTGATCAATGGTTGCTTTCAAAGTGATTGAAGACTAAGATAGATATGTTACACAGGAATTGAATTCATATTTTAAATTACTGCATGCTGCTTTTTATATGGCTATGAAATACGAAAAATCTACTAAAACACTTGAACGTATATTATACTCCTGCATATGTTCATCTTCATACCATAAAATGGAATTAAGCATGAACTTAGTCATTGAAAATCATGACATTAATTATTCACATTAACAACGTCTCCTCATTCACATGGTTATGCTAATTTATGCACAAATGCATAGGATTAAATTTCTTAGAGTTTGTCTAATTAATTAAAATCATAAAAAATAGTGAATATTACAAGCTGTTTTCAACTTGATTTTAACTTGGTGTGCTACCAAAATATATTGTATTATTTATTTATTATAATTTTAGTATTTTAAATAATTTTTACAAAATAAATATAATATATATAAATATCATTTTATATTATTTTTAATATCAAGACCAATTAGATAATCTTAATTTTTTATCTACTAAAAGATTTTCTTAAAATTTATCAGAGTCAAATAACCAGAAACTTCATAAACTTTACTTTCAATTTCATTAACTACCATCTCCAAATTCTTTAAAACACACACTTTATTCTGAACTTTATTTATTCTTCCTCAAATTTATCTTTCAAAATTGAATACACCATTGAATATTCTACTTACAATTCCCATTTTTTATGGATATTTTTTACAACTTTTTGAAAAATATTATTTAGAAAATAATATATTTAAATTTGTAAAGTTCTAGAATTTATGTCAAAATTTAGATTATATTCAGTACAAATTCATTTTCAATTTTTTTACAGAACATTTTTAAAACATATGAATGTACGAAAACTAAAACCACTAATTTTTAGAAGATTAAACTCAGTTAAACCCAAGGTTAACAATAAACTAAATCAACTCAAGTACGCTTAGACTAGACTCCATAGTTGACATGTTAAACTTGTAATACAAACTAATTAGTTTTTAACTTAGAGTTAAAATTTAAGTCTGCTAAATACCCAAACTCAACATTTTATCAATCACATTGGAGCATGTTCTAGGTTAATGTAGTCTATCATCATACTAACCTTAAAGCATAAAAAATACGTTTTCTAAAACAGTTTCATATTCTTTAATATTTATTGAAATTTATTAAAATTTACATTTTTTTCTCACTTTATATATAACGATTTTCTCTCTTGATTATACAGATTTCTATAAATATTTACCATATTTTGAATACATTATGATCCTGTTTATTTTAATGCTGGAAGATTAATGCTTACACTTTTTCTAATAAAAACACAATAGTTCTGTATTAAACCTCGTTTCTTAAAAACTATACTCTCAATCTACCTAAAACCATTGAGATGATGTTCCAATATATACAAGTCCCAAGCAAGATTTTATTGTAATAAATAAAATTGAACAAAATTTAAGCAATTATTGGGAGATTATTTCTTTCTCCACCTTCATGCTTTCTTCTTCAACTCCATAATATAAAAATTTATTATCACATTATTGTCATAATATTTCCAAATTATATTATGAATTGTGTAAATCAAAACGTTAATATGCATAATCTGTAATATAATGTTCTATTTCAAAACTTAATTGAATAATATAATCTATAATATGATTCCAAATTACATAATTAGAATCAATATTTAAAATTGGACAATAAAAAAAGGCTTAATAGTTAATTTTGTCCCCAGTTTCGTTGACAAATCTCAATTTAATCTCTCGTTTTAAAAGTGTTTGAAATGAGTCCTCACTTTCAAAATTTTGAGTCAAATTAGTCCATTTTGTTAAACAGAATTAAATGGTCTTAAGAGTTTAATGATTTAGCATAAGAGATATTATTTTATAGATATAAAATAATATCTCTTCTACCCAATCATCAAGCTCTTAACGTTGTTTGTTTCTGTTTGACGGAAGAGACTAATTTGACTCACAATTTTGAAGGTAAGAACCCATTTCAATTACTTTTAAAATGAGAGACTAAATTGAGATTTCTCAACAAAACTAAAGAGAAAATTGGCTATTAAACCATAAATAAAAAGTTACATAAATCTAAAATATAATTATAGATTATATAATATAATTCAAATCAAATCCAGATTATAAATTGCAAAATGTGTTTCTAAATTAATTATGAAGTGTTATATGAAAGAATATGTTCGTCACATCTTATATTACGAGAGGAAAGATAAGAAATTATGGGAAAAAAGAAGAAAACCCCTTCTTGAAGTGAAAAAGACGTGCAAGTCTAATATTCAAATTCCTCCCACTGTAAAATTTCCAATCTAAATTCTAAGAAATTTGATTCCAACCATGAAATTATTATAAAATGTAACATCCTGTTTACAACTCTAAGATAATTGTTACAAAAAATCATAATTAACTGTCAAATACATTTACACCATTCTACATAAATTTATACCCTCAAAAAATTACATCTCCCTCAGTAAGAACTCGTGAACAGTCTTAAACAGCAGCAAATGCAAAGCAAGGTGGTGCTCATAATACATTACTCATTCCATTACTTTGAATATCACATCAGAGCAGAATAATTAGCAAATCATGAACTGAAACTGGACTTAGGCAAATACAACCAATGAGGCTTGGCTACTGGTTAATTGGCTAACCACGACCAAACACTGCTTTACCATTCCGATCCGTTAAATTCTGACCCTTTCATTGTAAAATGGTCTTTCCATTGATCTAGGCTAGCAAATGGCATGAGACCACAGAACAGTGGTAGAAACACTAGCAAGATAGTATAGAAGATAACTCTGCGAATCCAATACTGAAAAATTGTTTTTTTTTTCGTTGTTTGCCATGCAGTGACTGGTCCATGAAGGATTTGGAACAAAGCAGGTGTCCAGCAGAGGGAAAAGAAATGAAGCAAACATAGCATCTCCCAGTATAAGAGCCACACATTACCACTACCACCTAGTGTCTCCACACACAGCTTGCCACAATAGCCACAACCAACTCCCAACATTAAAAGGATGAAAGTCACAGGCATAGTCTGTGATGATGATGTTGTTGATCGCTGCAAGAGCAAATATGCAACAGCAAAAATCATCAAGACACCAAACATCATTCGGCTCATTACTTGAACCTGGCACCACAAAATATTCAACTTTGAATTGAATGAGGTCACTGACTTGGGAGTCCACCAGGAGGAAGATTCCTAAAATGGAAAAGAAAGACATCATTAATACCTTTAAATTGTGCCAAGGAACTCCTGGAGTAATATGCATATGAAACCATTGAAGTACAGTGAGAATAACATCTTACTGTACATAGTGTGCATCTTAATTCTTAAATTAGAGCACAAATAACGGAAAAACATCGAGTGGATCTTTGATCATGACAAAGACTTACTTTAAATAAAACATGGAAATCTTAACAAAGATCAGTTTTTTCTCTGAATAAAATTTCAGCAATATGCTCACTGTTCGTTATTTTTCACCAAACACTTTTAGAACAGGGCTATACTGACTAAAAGTACTACTAATGTAGCTATTTCAAACAGCAGAAAAACAATTCTGCAGCATTCAAGAAAAGGTTCCCGATAAGAATCATATAACCAAATACACAAGGCAAAAACTCTGATTAAGTTTTACTGCTAAACCAAAGCATGATGCAGTAGCTTCAGTATTTCATGTGCACCAAAAACATGTAACCAGGGAAAAACAAAACAAAAGATTATACTTGCCTGGGTTGATGGTGTACATGATTCAGTAGCTTCAGTAATCCGTTCATAAGAATAGACATAAGCACCATAGAAAAGTGAGGATGACATAATGAGCAAACCAGTGATAAGACAGTCTATGCACTTCTTTTTTAGTTCACCATGCCTAGTATCTTCTAACTCAGTCTTAAACTTTTCAGCTTTGAAAGATGCCTTTGATTCTCCCATGGCTAATTTCGATCTGCTTAGACTATTCAAATCACGGTTGAGAGCCAATTCATCCTTTTTCATGTTCAATTCTTCCATTTTAAGGCCAATTGCAAGTGCCTTGAGGTCATTAGAACGACCCTGCTCTGCGACATGCTTCTCAAAAATACTAACCATAGGATTATTTATTGATCCAAATGATATTTGAGAAAAAGAAACCATTTGATCTGATTGCCCATATAATGCAAGCTCACGACTAACTGAATCCATATGAAATTTATCTCTGCCCTCTTCCGGAGAATCATCAGTAACTGAATTCACATGAAAGTTATCCCCTCCCCTGTCCTCTTCAGGATAATCATGATTGACAGAGTCCCTATGAAAGTTATCCCTGACCTCTTCAACAAGATCATGACTGATTGATTGATGGATTTCAGTATCATATGGTCTTGAAGGACCACTCTCTCTAAAAGTATCAGCTGAGCATTCTCCTTTGTCAAGAGTCAATCTAGAACTCAGAATTTCCATCTTCATATTATTCAATTTATTTCCTTCATTGCACTTGGATGATTCATAAACTGATTGGAGAGTATTCAATGTGCTACTAAAAGATTGCTCAAAGTTTCTTGTCAAACCTTCTAGCTTATCTCCAAAAACCTGAGACCAGGTAGGAAAAAGTCAAATCAAGAGCTGCTTAATGCTTTTGATATGAACAGCTGTAGAAACAAGATAGTAAAACTGCAGTTAAATGATGAATCACCAATTGATCTGGCTTACACTGGCAAGAGATTCCTTGATAGCTGATGTACACATCTGCATGCAAGACAACATTTTGAAACTTTTTCAATTATCAAAAAGCATAACAAATATCTCCATGAGTCATTTCAAAAAATGTTTTACTTACAAATGGTACATGCAGTGACATCAAATAGGAAAAATTACACTTACTCCTAATCATTTTCCATCAAATCGCCCAAATACCCATTTCATTCCTACTCTTAGACTAACTTCTTTCAATTATTTGAAAAAGTTTTACATTGATGCCTTTTTATATTATACTCACAAGCACAATACCCCTTCCTCTTTATCCTTAACCATTCTTATTTAATTAATTATAAGAAAAACATGTGCTTGTACATTAAATGAATACCCTAATATACTAATTGTTTGAAAAGAAAGCTTTAGACAGTATTAGCAAGTAGATGGAGTAGTTATCAATAAAAATGAATAGAGACATGAGCAAACTATAATCTAAAAAATCAAAAGGAGAATACGCCGTGATATGCTTTATCAAATATTATTCAAGTTTGCTTCTAAAATAGGGAAAAATTACCACTGAAAGATGACTTGGAGATATACTCTCAGCTGCTACATCTTTTCTATACAATACCTTCAAAATTAAAAATAAATTAATAAAGTTTCTCATACATAATATCAAGCAATAATCTTAACAGATCAAAGCAATAATTAACCAAAAAACTTAAAAACACTACCCATTAACCCTCACCTATGATTAAATGAATCAATGCTCATACAAGACACAAGTCATCAGTTTTGAATGAAAAAAAATACACAATTAAAACCAATATTGACTAATGATATCCGAAATTAGAACCAAGAAACTTCAAGAAGAAAACTTTAAGAGGAGCAAAAAAACTTCAAGAAACAAACTTTAAGAGGAGCATTTACCTGAGCCATAACGGCGGCGAATGACATTCCCAGAGGAAGGCCAATAGTGTCCACATTATTAGCCCTATGACGTCGAACAACCACGCTAGGGTTTCGTCGCTTGAATGATAGCTTCTTACCCTTACTTTTTCTTTTCCGTGAGGAATTCGAGGAGGTTTCAGACATGTCTGAACTTTGCATTCCATTGTTGGTCGAAATTTGACTCTGAAATTGGTTGACTGTTGTTGGTTCAGAGGAAAAATCCTCAATCTCAGTCATGAGGGCCCTCCTTTTCGGAAAACAAATTCAGTGAGAAGATCACACATTCATGAAATTTAGTGTGATAAACCACAATAATCCTCAAATTTGAAGTGTCAAATGTTGTACTGCAATGATTGGGACGCTGGAGAGTGTTTCTTTCTCTCACTTTTGGAATATTATGAAACTTGGCCGCCTTCCTTCCCTCATTCTCTTTTAGATCCAGCCCATATTGCAACAAGACCTTCTACTATTTAAACTATTCCAGAAATACAATTTTTCTTTTATTATACTCCATTCAAAACTAATATCATCCTATATGCATCCTATCCATCTATAACTAAAAAAAATTCAAACTTAAATATAATTTAATATATTTATTAGTTTCAATTATTTTAAACATCTTTTGTATATTAAAAAATATATAATTTTATTATTTTGTTATTTATATGAGTAATTAATTATAAAATAAGAATAACACGGTTTATATATATATATATATATAAAAGGTTTGTTAATATAAGTAAAGTGATTTTTCAGTTAGTATATTTTAGGAAAGTGAACCAAATTTAGGTTACAAAAATATTTCTATTTAAAAAGCATACTTTAAATATAAGGATACTTTAGTAATTTTAAAATTTAATTTAAATAAAAAATAAAAAAGGTAGTTATTCATTAATTGTTTTTTAAAATAAAAAAATAAAAAGAAAGATAGTTATTTTTCACTACTTAAGAAATATTTTTAATTATAATATTTTTAAATAGATATAACTTTTATAGTTACGTTGTTTTTTAAAAATGGATAGATAACATCCATAAGCAACATATTTTCCATGACTTAAAGGTATTTTTGCAATTTTTATTTTCATGACTTTATAGAACGCGTCTGGGTTTATAGAACCCATCTGGTTTTATAGAATCCGTATGAGTTTATAAAAAACCTGGGTTAAAAAAACAACTACCTTTTATTTTATTTTTTATTTTAAAAAAACTCACCTTTTAAAAAATATATAATAAAAGCTAATAACTTCTCGTAGACCAATCAGGATTTTTCATAACTACCTTTTATTTTTTTATTTTAAATTAAATTTTAAAATTATTAAAATATCCTTGGATTTAAAGTTGGTTTTTTTTTAACAGTGACATTTATGTAACCTAAAACTTGGTACACTTTGCTAAAATGTACCAACTGAAAAATCTCCTTACAGTAAATTAGCAAACCCATATATATATATATATATACATATATATATATACATACATATATATATATATATATATATATATATATATATATATAATTTTGTAAAGATAACTTTAAAAATATTTATGTATCCGTTATTTAAAAAATATATTTATATATTTTAAAAAGGTATCAAATAATTTATTTTATTAAATAAAATATTTTTTATTTATTAAAAAAATTAATAAAAAAATAATATCAAAACAAATTATCAAATGATATATCCCATTTTTATAATGATATATATAGTTTATAGTTATATTATATAGAGCATTGTACTATAAATATATAATATACTATAACTAGTTTATAATATATAACTTTTAAGTTATATAATAAATTATACCATATTTCATAAATTATTTATGTAAAATATTATATCATTTTATTAATGTATTTATAGTATAATATTCCATAGATTATATATTATAAATTATTTATAATGTAAGACATTTATGATATACCATATAAAATATTCAAAATATATTATGTATTCTATATGGTATATTTATTATAATTTAGAATATAATTTATACTTTATTCTTAATTGAAATATACTGTAATTTATTTTATTACAATTTGAATACCGTATAATTTATAACATATTTGAAAATATATTTTATTATTTTTTGGAATATTTAAAATGAATTATTGTTTCTTACATTAAATATTTACTATTTATAATAGGCTTAATACCTCCAATGGTCCTCTGATTTGTCAACTAATCTCATTTTGGTCCTCAAGTTTGCAACAGTCTCAATTTAGTCACAATTTTTGAAAATATGCACACATTGTATCCCATCCGTTAAGTAGTAGCAGACGGCGTTAAGTGTTGTTCACGTGTTTGAGTGAGAATGTGGTGAGGTGTTTTTCTTTTACGTGGACTGTTTAGTGGTGATGTGGCATCATCACCACGAGAGAAAGAAGGAGAACAAGACTTCAATGCCTGCAATAGCTAATAGTAGTAGAAAACAATGTATATTTCCCAGCATCAAGACTTTAATATTCATTTACTTGCACCCAGAAAACACAGGTAATAAGAAGGAAAACAGAGGCAGAATTAGATGTATCCCCTTTTCATGTCAGCTTTCATACGAAACAAAAAAAAAAAAAAAACAGAAGTAGTTTCTTCTCTCTTGCAAGCCGTATAACCACTCCTTATCTCGAAACGCCCTTCACCTGTGATGAACAAACATACAGACCAAATTTGACCAAATCACAAAGTCTCATGACTTTAATACCAAATGACTCCAATACCAAGTGTCAAATTTCCGCTATCTTCGACCTGTAACATAAAACACCTATCCTGTTAGCTCCTCTCTCAGCACTGTTATGCTGCAACGTTCGTCAAGTTAACTCAAAACAGCCATCACCGCCCACACTCACACTCATATGCACACAACATACTCATCGTTTCCAATTCTAGAAGAAGAAATATCAAACAATAGAAAACTAACCAATAATCGGCATTCGGAAAACGTTTTCGTCCTCGACACTGGCGGTGAGTGTCGTTGAGGGCGTTTGGCGTTTAAGAGACAAGTAGGAAACCCTTGAGTGGAGAGGAAGGAGAGCGGTGTTGTGGTGCCGGTAAGGGCAGCGATTCTGGCGAGAACATCGATGAGGAGAGTGGCAATATCTATGGCCGAGAGTGATGGTGGTCCGCAACAGCGCTCATGGCCGGTGAGGAGGAGCGACGACCCTGGCTTGGTTGGCGGCGACTTGCGTGGGAGAGTGGCTTTGAAGGCGCCGGCAACCTCGTCGGTCGCGGTGGCGGTGACGGGAGGACTATCGCAACAAATCCCCAATTTCAATTCCACAACCCTAAATCCCAATTTCTAATTTCTGATCCCATTTAACCCTAAATCCAATTCTGATGCCACATCATCAATGCTTATTTTAATGAAAATAACACCTCACCACATTCTCACTCCAACATGTGGACAACACTTAACGCCGTCTGCTACCACTTAACGGATGAGATACAATGTGTGCATATTTTCAAAAATTGTGACTAAATTGAGACTGTTGCAAACTTGAGGACCAAAATAAGATTAGTTGACAAAACAGAGGACCATTGGAAGTATTAAGCCATTTACAATAAATAAGAAAGTATATGAATTACTTGTCCCTTTCTCACATTCTTTAATTGGAAAGAAATGAAAAGTATATTTTCTTCCTGTCATTTCTAACTTTATTTGAATTTTTTTGGGGTTAAATATGTTTTTAGTCCCTATACTTTGGAGCGATTTTGGTTTTAATCACTCTTTCAAACTAAGGTACAATTTAGTCCTTCAACTTTAGAAAACTCTGGTTTTAGTCCTTTTTACCAATTTTTTTTAACTTTGTTTGCCGTTTCAAGCACGTTTCATTATAGCATTTGGATTGTTTACACTGTTTGACACATTTTTTCTTCAATGTTAACTGAGAAACGCGTTAGAAACAGCAAATAAAGTTAAAAAATTTTGGTAAAAAAGACTAAAACCAGAGTTTTCTAAAGTTGAAGGACTAAATTGTACCTTAGTAAAGAGAGACTAAAACCAAAATCGCCCCAAAATATAGGGACTAAAAACATATTTAACCCAATTTTTTTTATATGTCTAATGAACAAAATCACCTATTAATTTGAGATTCTAAAAATTTTAATAATTAAAAAAAGTACAAATATAATTCAATACTTTAAGTGAAAAATAATAACATATTGTTAGTTATAAATCAAAAGATTTTTTTTTAATTTAAAACATTTATTTTTTAAAAGTTAAAATTTAATGAATTTATTTTAATAAAAAAATTATTTTTAGATATTATAAATATTTGGAGTTATTTGTAAATATTGTTATATATTGCATATTAGTACAAATTAACATATTTTTAATAGATATTATGAGACACTTTTATATATTATTATATATTATTGTAGATTATAATAAATGATAATAAAATAATATATATTATTTTAAAGATATTAACATAAAAAAACAAGATTTAGGGAAAAGTTTTAATAGAAACTAAGTGACAAGTTAAGGAATAAGAAAAAAAGATGTTAAATGCTGAGTTTTAATGGAGAAGAATTAGAGCCGTCAAAATGGGTCATAACTCGCGGGTCAATCCGGCCCATCACGGGTTCGGGCTGGGTTGGGTTTGAAAAATACAACTCACTTATATGTGGGTCAGATTTCAACCCGGCTCATTTAGACTCGACTCATGCGGGTTGAACCCGTGGTGGGCTAGGTTGACCCACCAACCTACCTACCTAATTTTATTTTTTAATTTATTATTTTATTTATGAAACCCTAGAAAATAAAATACTCTCTTCACTCACTATGTATACCAAAAAAGTAACTTCTACTCTTACAAATCACTCTTACGGTACTTGCTCTTATCTGACGGTGCTCTGAGTCTCACTTCACTGAAATTCTTCAAAGAGCATGTAAAACACCCTTACTTTTATCTTCTCTTTTCTCCACATTTTTGTTTTCTCACTTCTCTTTCTTTCTTTTTTTTTTCAAAAACCTTTCATGTTCTGACATGCTTGTATCTGATTTTGTTCATTTTATTTAAACAATTTGAGTATTTGAACAAGCTCTTTTTGATATCTTTGAATTTGACAAATTATGTTACAGATTAAACTATTAATTTTTTGTTAATGTTGTTGAATAAGGAACAAAAAATGAATATAAGAAACTTATTTGTATGTTTTTTGTTTTTGTTTTTGGATGACATTTGGATTATATTGTACTTTTTATTATTATTTTGAATTGTCTTTAACATAATTTTTTCGAGTGAAATTTTTTTAAATTTAAATGACAGAAAGTTTGTATTTTTTTATTTTAAAAAAAATGTAATTAAATGGACTAATGAGCCAACTCGTTTAGCCATCAACCCATGGTGGGTCGGACCAGGTTCAAGTTTTTCTGGCTCACTAATAAATGAGTCGGGTTGGGTTGGCTCACTAAGTTACCAATCCGTGGTGGGTCGGGCCGGGTCGGGTCGGGTTACCCATTTTGACAGCTATAAGAAGAATGATGAAGTGGAAACTAAGAAGTTTGGAAACTTACATTTTTGTTTTTTTTTTACTTATTGGTTTATTTGTCTGGGTTAAATTGTAGTTATTATTGGTTTGATTATTATCTTTTGAAATTTAAATGGTTTTAATTGAAATATGTTGCGATTGTTGAGGAAGGGATAATTAATTTGGGGTCTAGGGTTTAAAGGATTTTTACTTTTTCAAAAATAATATTTTTGGATGAAAGAATGTTTTTTTCATGATTTTATGAGTTTTATGTGTATGAAGTGTGTAAGTATTTTGGGTTGAAATGAAAATTGTTTTTGTTGTTTGTTGACATTATTTGTTATTATTATATAAATACAATTATTAATATTAAATTATAGTCCTTTGTGGATAGTCTTTATAGTGAAATCAAAATGATAACGATTTTAGATAGAGAATTTTATAAATTATGTTTGTGTGTATTTGTTTGTGAATGATGTTTGGAGTGTCAAATAATTGACGTCTTTAAAAAAAAATATATTAATTGGTGTTTGATATTTAATTTTTTGAGTGTCAAAATTTTTCAATGTCAACAGTCAGATGATTGATGTCTTAAATTGAGAATTATGTGTTTCAAGGTTTTTTTGTGTTTTAAAAGTATTAGTAGATTATTTTTAATTTTCTAAAAGTTTTATTGGCTTATTCATACATTTATGGTGATGATTTTTGTAACATTCCAAAAATATAGTATAAACCATATCATAGAATATATACATATAATAATATTACAGAGCAGTTGACTAGGAAACTAATTTAAAACATAATTCTATAGAAAATATTACAGAATTAAAACCTTAAAAAAAATTACAACTGAACTGAACGGTTCTACAAAGAAGACTACTAACCGAACGGTTAGTAAGGAAGCTACACAAGCCGAACGGTCATACACTGGCAAGTGCGAACCGAACGGTCCCCCTCCTTGGAATTCTCTTTCACAACCATATGATTCACTCCATAATAATTTATCATCATACTTATGTATCCAAACACGCAATCAGAATCATGTATTAACAATATCAATCAAGAACAAGAATTAAAGAAAACTAGCACTATAAATTTGAAATAGGACCGAACGGTAAAGATAACCTTACTCCAGAATCATGACCGAACGGTCAAGTAACATGTTGGCTCTAGTTTGAGTTGAATACCGTCTAAGACTTACAACACATAAACCTGAGTAACCATATAGACTTTTCTATTATTTTATACCTTTTGTCAAAAGTGTAGAGCTTAGACCAACTACTTATGACTATTGTCGAACACTTGGAACTTGGTTGAACACTTTATCAAAGGATGAAGTTCTCTTCAAAAGACCAAGCGTTAGTACAGACCGAACGCTTTTCAAGAAATCGAGTGTCTGTACAAGACCGAACACTCACCAAGAAACCGAGTGCCAGTACAAGACCGAACACTCTTTTAAGAAATCGAGTGTCAGTACAAGACCGAACAATCATCAAGAGACCGAGTGTCAGTACAAGACCGAACACTCTTTAAGAGACCGAGTGTCCGTACAAGACCAAACACTCTTTAAGAGACCGAGTATCCGTACAAGACCGAACACTCTTTAAGAAATTAAGTGTTAGTACAAGACCGAACACTCTTTTAAGAAATCGAGTGTTAGTATAA